>NW_006160026.1:903438-930432 GCF_000334495.1 Tupaia belangeri chinensis | reverse complement strand
GAGAAATGGAGCAATAAGGCCAACTGGCAGATAGAAGCCACAGATATACACACCTGTGGTGGCAAGATATGGAAAAGAGAGTCCACCCTGGGTGGGCCATGCCTTCCTTGGGGGCAGAATGAAACATTTTCTTATATTTCATCTTCTGTGAAGAGGAATAAACATAAATTACCCTATAAAATAGTTTTCCCATATCTTGCTCATGGTTCTGCTATATATACATGCTTATCCACACATTTGAGTTGAGGAAAAAAGTGCTAAATTTCAATAGAAGAACCAAGAGGAGAATCAGTATCTCTCTCTATATATATAGAGAGAGAGTGGGAGAGAGAGAGAGAGAGGGATAAAGAGAGAGAGAAAGAAAGACTCTGGCATCTGCTAGAAAGCAGACAAATGGGGAAGATTTACGGCTAAGCAAAGCAAGCCAGAGAAAGAGAGGCATTATACATTCTCATTCAGTATATACTGAATATCTGCTCTCTATAGCAGAAACCGAAAGACTGGAAGAAATAAAATCATGGAGAACAATGGTGTTACTAGGGACAGTGAAGGAGGAGAATAGGAAATGGGTGAAGTTGAGAAGGAGGGAATTGAGGGGAAAAAGGAAGAAGCAAAACATTTAAGGAAAACAAAATGGAAAATAATCTCTTGATGATAATATGTAAGGTAGTATATTTGATTGAATCAACATACAGTGTATTCATGATGGGGGAAAGCATTTGGCATGCTGTAATGATACACAGTAATGGAATGTAAAAAGAAAGATAAATAAATAAATAAATAAATAAAATCTACTCAAATGTGTAACAGCAAGACTTGAACAATATTTCGCAGGTGTCACTGGGCCTCAGAGTTTCCATCTGTAAAATGCAAACAGCAGTATCAACTTTGAAGAGTCTTGAGATGATCACAACCAATGTGCAGAGTTTATGGTATATATTGGATGCTCACTTTTGAGATGATATTTTGATATATTAGACAATGTGTCCCTTCTGTTATTTCCTGATATTTCTTCCTCACCTTCTCCTGTGCTAGTAGTTAGACACTGTAGCATCAGGTGATTCAAAGAACAGAAATGAAACTGAAGACGAAATAGGTCTTTAAACCTCCAAAACGTTAAATAGTGGTTCCAGACATAGAAAATGCATACCAGGTCACAAATAAGCCACTTTATGTCTCCTGAAAATGGATGGAGATTCCATGTGATGGGAGAATAGAGAAAAATAGTTCTTGAAAATGAGCCCCCATGCCTTGCCAGCTGAGTGAGGGCAGGGGAGGATAGAGTGATAGAGGATGCAAAGACCTCCCCTCCAAAGAGTTAGGGCCTTACAACACAGGAGACCTGAGCCTTTTTTGCCAGATAAGTTCTGAGAAAGTGACAAGATCCCAAACACTTAGCATGATGTGAAAGTAGATGGAATAGCTACCAAGCAGCCAGGAGCAGTCACAAGGCCAAGGATCTGAAGAGGCCTAGTGAGGAGGACCAGGGGCATGTAGCAGGCACTTGTGTGCATTGACAAGAACAAGGATGGCTCTGTTGGTGCTACCCAGAAAAGGTGATGACCTCAAACAGGTGCCCTCTTCCCCATCTCTTAACACTTCAACACCAACTGATATCCCCACCAGAAAAAAAAAAAAAAGTTAATACATCACCAGGATCAGGAGAAGAGATCCTAAATGAACTGAGACTCAGTTTCTAACATGAGAGAACAGAGACTTGCCGTAATTACTAAGATCTGGTATAGAAGAGAAAAGAAGTTGCATATCTTTTGCTGTGGTTCAGATGTGCTCCCAAAATTTACATGTTTAACATTGTTGAATCTTTTTTGAGAGAGATTTTTGCTACAGGGCACATGCACAGAGAGACAGGGAGACTGAAAGTGAGAAATCATCCCCCTTCCCCCAGAGAGGATGGCCATGCCACAATCCTTTCTCCTCTTGCGCCCAGTGTGAGTTTTAAGCCAGCATGAGTTTCAAGTCCCACCGGGTCTGGGACTCAAACCACAGTCAACTACATGGGAGATCAGGGACATAATCACACCACCATCTGCAGGTTCTATAGGTTGTTGAATTTTGAAGAACTTAAGAGGGAACTTAATACCTTGATAGTGTCAAAATTTGGTGCCTTTGAGAATGATTAAACTATTAGGATGGGAACCCTATGATTGACTCCTGGTGGGTTTATAAAGAAAGGAAAGGAAACAAGAGACGGAGACGCACATGAAGCACAGACCACGCTTCTGCTGCCACTGTATTGTGATGCAGCCAGTAGAACCTCGCCAGAGACGGTCTCTGGGCCTCCAAACCAGGAGCTCTAATAAAACTTCTATTTTCATAAATCACCCAGTCTTCTTAGAAATTCAGTAGCAGACTAGGATACCTTTTATACATGTTGTAACCTGGATTTTATATCCATTGCACTATTATTTCAATTATTGTGTAATCCAGTACAAGAGATCACATTATTTAGAGCAAATAATGGATAAAACTTGGAGAAAGAAATCACAGGATCATAGAATCCTCCTCCCCTAACACCTACTGAAACAAATACAAATTAGAAAAGGAAATCAAGCCACAAAAACACCAGGAGCTACTTAATAACAAAACACAGCCACAGCCTTATCCCACAAACATCCCCAAAGCAGCAGATATGGAAAGGAACAGAGGATTCCGGTCCTTTGTTCCCAGCAAAGAACAGACTGGTGTCAGGCGTATCCCAAAGATGCCCTCCAATCTAGAGAAGTGCAGGTGGGATGGGTGAGTATGCAAAAACAGACAACCAAGGAAAAAGAATGAATCCTTGAGGGTGAAGTTCCTACATTGCACTTACTTGTTTATCCATCCACTCTTCAACAAACTGTTGAATGCCTACTTTGTGTCAGTCATTGTTCCAGACGCTTGTGTACAGCAGGGAACAAAGTAGACAAAAGTCCTTGTCTTGTATATTCACAGTGGTTCAAAGAGAAAGCAAATGATTTTCCTAAAATATAAAATATTTCTGATGATGTTAATTGCTGTGAACAGAAATACTTGAGAAGAGAGATAGAGTATGCCAGGTCACCTCCTATATAAAATAGCAAAGTTAGCAAAAACCCCACTGAAATCCTGACTCTAAGTCAAGACCTAAGGGATTCGAGGAAAGCAGTTACGTGGTTATCCGGAGAGAGTATTCTAGGCATGGGAACAATTATTGCAAGAATCCTCAGGATGATGTGGACCTGACATATTTGAGGTTCAGCAAGGAAGCCAGGATGACTGGGGCTGAGCAAGTCAAAGGCTAGAGAGTGGTACCAGTGGTCATCAGGGAGGGCCAAGGAAGCTCTGTAGGACTTTGGCATTGAGGGAATGGGATGGGAGCCTTCAGTGAATTTTGAAGAAGGGGATGTTATTAATGACAAATAATTTTAGAGGAGTATTATAGCAGTTGCAATGAAAAATAGAATACCAGTGAGACACAGTGGACTTCAGCAACAAGAGCACAAGACACTCAGGGACCAGCTTTTTCTATTGCTCCATGCAGAGAAGGAATGAATGTGAGATACAGTGAAATAGCTGGAAGTGGCCTTGATGCAAGATTCTTTGTGATATCTTAGAAGAAACCAGCATGAGGTCAACCAACAGCTGAAGCTAAACTCTCCCGTAGCCACTCTGTATCTTCAGAATTCAGAAGAATGTTCAGAAAGAAACATCCAGCCCAATAAATTTTACTAAATGTGACAAGACAAGATCATCTGGTCAAGACAAGGCTGAAGTGGAATAATAATGCATCTTCCACACTGGGTCAGAGCAAAGAGGAGATCTGAGCAGAGCTCTCCAAGTGAAGGATGAGAAAAAAAAAGGGGGGGGGGTGGTATTTCAACTATGCACACATTCTAGGAAACAGAAAAGAAAAAGAAACACAATCTGCAAAAGAGCAATAAAAAACTCAGTATGGAGTCATTTATATAAGACTCAAAAACAAGATGATGAAGCAATATGCTGTGATGAAAAGGAAGATTACCGAGTTAAGGAAACAGTCAAGGGCCAAGGAAACATCTTTACAGATCAAATGAATAAATAAATGTAAAACAGCAAAGAACAGATTGGGCAGGAGTACTAATTCAAACAACAGCATAGGACAAGGCTTTAGGATTCGTAGTAAATGCAAGGGAAAAAGATAAGCCAAGAAATCATGAAGAGATGGTGATAAATAAGAACTTTAAACTTGGGTCACATGAAGGTTACTCATATTTCTCCAGTGGAGCACTCAAGAAATATTGGCTCATCAGAAGTCATGACATGTTTCTCTATGCAAAAATGCACCATGACTTTTCTGATGACCCATTACAACAATGTTTCAGAGATGTAATTTCTGATATAAAAATACTAAATTTGCAAATCTTAAGGAAATTAATATCCTCGAAAAATACATAATTTGCTTGAAGACATTAAGCATATCCTCAATCAATATTAACTGGAGATAATAACTTTATCCAGGCAAAAAGGAGGGCCAGCAGGTGGTGTGGAGCTTAAGGAGGCTGGATTTTATATGGCCAACTGTGTGGTTCGAGCCTCAGACCTGGCAGCTGGAATACATGCTGGGCACATGTGTGTGCGTGCCCAGAATCCTGAGAGGAGAAATGGAGAAAGGATTGTGGTATGGCCATCTCACCTAGGAGGGAATTTCTCACTCTCATTCTCTCTGTCTCTCTCTCTTTTTATCTCTCTCAGAAGTGCACATGCCCTATGGCAAACTAAAAAAGAAAAGAAAAGAAATGGGAGTAGGCGTGGGATCAAGTTGGCCCCTGATTTCTCCATACCAACTTTTTTCCAGAAGAAATCAGAATAAGGTCTACAAAACCTCCAATAAGGGAATGTACAAACCAAGATTATTAAAACTAAAGACATTCTCAAGTATGAAAGAATTCAAAATGAGCCATTTTGAAAAATATACTGCGAGACTAAATTCAGTTACAAGATGAATTTATTTACATATATATATATACATGTGTGTGTGAGTGTGTGTGTGTGTGTGTATGTACATATGCATATCTCTAGAGTGAAGATGTTATGGTCAAAAGAACTAGTAGTTAGGAGTTAACCCACTTAAATAAGAATAGGCAATAGCACGATAGCAAATATTTTGATTGCTGAATAGAATGTTATTATTTTAAATTCAAAATTATCAGAGCAGCAAAATTTAGGAGGCAAAAAAAGGGAAATTGGAGAAAGTATCATGTGTATCCCTTTATCTTTCAGAGGGGAAGGTTAATTAGTTCCACTTGAAGAATTGAGCGTGGCTTAAAAGAAAAAAGTGATGCCAATTTATTTATTAATAGTTTCATCAAGTTTTTACGTAACCTTTGAGGAATATTTGAGGAAATATTATCATTGGCAGTGAAAGAAGCATGATCTAAATTTCAGCAGTTCCTCGAGTTTCACTTCAGTTTTTTCTCTGGTTACATTCAACTGAAATTAGGTAAATGCTTTATTTTAATAATATGTTCAGTATGATTTCTAATTAGCTAACTGCTATCTATCAAATAGCCTCCTATTTCTCCATCCTTTTCAGGCACAGGGATATCTGGAATGATGTTCACCATAAGTTAATGCAGGTTATTTCCTGCTGGCTGAATTTTGGGATAATTTGTTGCTTCCTTCTTCAGATTTTTTTTAAAAAGGTTTTTAAGAATTATTTTATTACAAGCATTTATCATTTAATGAAAATTAAAGCTATTATGTTCAAATATAACAAATGGTTACAAACCACAGTAAGATACCTATTTATGCCCATAAGAATAGCTATATTGAAAACAAAAACAGAACAAAATAACAAGTGATACTGAGGATGTGGAGAAATCAGAGCCCTGGTGCCTTGTAGGAATGCAAAATGGCCTAATCACTACGGAAAATAGAATGGAAGTTATTTCCTCAAAAAAATAAATAAATAAAAAGTAGAATTATTATAAAACTCAGCAACTCTATTTCTGAGTATAAACCTGAAAGAATTGAAAGCAGGGTCTCAAAGAAGTACTTGGACACCATGTTCATAGACACATTACTGACAATAGAGCAAAGATGGTAACAACCCAGAGTCTATCAATGAACATAAATGGATAGGCTAAATGTGATTTTCACATACAAAGAAATGCTATTCAACCTTAAAAGGAAGGGAATTTTTACATATTTTACAACATGGATGAACCTTGAGAACAATATGCTGAGTGGAATATGTTAGTCACAGCAACATATATACTATACGGGTTCCTAGAGCACCTCAGATTTATAGAGCAGTCACAATCTGGAGACAAAAAGTGGAATAATTGGTTTTAGGAATGGAGAAAAGGGAGAATTAGGGGTTATTGTTTAGTGGGTATAGATTTTTAGTTTTGCAAGATGAAAAGCGTTCTGGAAATGAAAGTGGTAAAGGTTGCACAGCAATTGAGTGTATTCAGTACCAGTGAACCGTGTACTTAAAAATGGTTAGGTTAGTGGGACCAGCAGTTGGTGTAATGGCTATGTCGCTGGACTCCCATGTAGTTGACTCTGGTTTGAGTTCAGACCCGGTGGCTTAAACTCACGCCAGGTGCGTGTGCGTGCATGCCCAAGATCCCGAGACGAGAATGAAAGAGAAGGGATTGTGGCATGGCCATCTCCCCTAGGGGTGATTTCTCGCTTTCTGTCTCTGTCTTTCTGGCAAGCATACATGCCCTATAACAAAAAACCCTCTCCAAAAAAAAAAAAAAAAAGTTAGGTTAGTAACTTTCATATTACAAGTATTTCATCACAATTAGAAAAAATGTGTATTAATAAAGAAATAAATAAAAATGTGCTCATTAATTAATTAATTCAAATTAATTAAATGTAGTGATAAACTGGTGTTTGACGGCACCTGAAATAGGAATTATTTCTCACTACAGATCAATGTGATGAGATCTTGTGTCTTGTAAAGGACCTTATATAAACAACACCTTTACCTTAAACCTCCCATCTTCATCAGCATATCCACATTTTAAAGATGATAAAGCTAAAACTCAGATATATTAAAGGACAAATACAACGTATACACACTTCCGAGCACTGAGAGGAAGCTCAAATCCACGTTATTAATTCCAAGTCTATTCATCCATTCATCAATTTTGTGCTGAGGCTCCATTCTGTCCCACATATTATGTATGCTTCACTATGGCATAATTTCTAGACTTCCTCTTGATGACTAATTTTGACTAAGAATTTCCTCTTTAGTTGGTTAAAGCAAAGGATATAGTAATATTTCACACTGATTTAAAGACTAATTCAAAGCCATCTCAAAATGGTCCATCTATTTAGCTTTCCTTTCATCTTTTCTTTGAAGATGAAATAGTTATTGATTTTACATATACTCTTCAGATTTATTTTATTTAAAAAAATAAAATATGCTGAAAGTGGAAAGCTGGAGTTTGTTTATAATTCTTTCAACTGTACATTTATGCTTTGTGTACTTCCTATATATAGTTCTATTTCATGATTTTTAAGAAGTTGTTTTAAGACTGTTAAACATGAGAATGATTTATCAGTTTGCTTTACTTAATAAATTCAACGTTTATCTGTGATAAATAGTAAAACATCCACAATTAACTATATATAAAGGTGGACAGAAGTGCATATTATTTACTTATTACTGTGCTCTAAAATACCCCCCAAACAACAAACATTTATTTTCTTACAGACTCGAGGTACAGGCAAGGCTTAACTGGGTGCCTCTGGCTCTTCCTCTCTCACAAAGTCAGAATCGATGTGTTGACTAGTGAAGTCATCATGAACCTTAACTGGAAGAACCTGCTTCCAAACTCATCCATTTGGCTGTTGGAAGGTCCTGGGGAATTTGTTAGCTCTTGATCAGACACCTCTGGTCCTTACCACATGGGTTTCTCAGTCGGTCTGTTCAAATATGTAAGTTTGCTTCTCCTAGAGTGAATATTTTCAGAGAGAGACAGAGACCCCAAATGGATGCTGCAGTGTTTTTATTACCTAATCTCAGAAGTTACATCCAATCATTTCTGTGTTATTCCTTTAGTTAGAAGTGAGTCACTAAATGCAGCCCACATACAAGGGCATGACTAGCACGAGGCAGGATCATGGGGAGCCTTTGCGGAGGTTGCTTTCCACAGATTGCAAAGTCATGTACCAAAACGTTAGCAATGGTTGCCTCTAGATGGTGTCATGGAATTATGGGTATTTTTATATTCTTACTACATTTCTGCTTTTCTAAATGGCACATTGTGCAGAGGTAAAAGCAGGCAAAGACATAGTCTCAATGTTCGAGTTCTGCTTCTTTAACTCAGCATGTGTGTAAAATGCAAGGTAAAGTTCTTAGCCTGACTAAGCTTTGATCTGCACAGTGCATACCTCTATGGTTGTCATAAAGATCAATGTGCTACGTATGAAAGGAACCAGCACAGTGGCACATTTTAAGAGTTTATTAAAATGAGTGTTTTCTCATCGGTGAATATATATCATTTTTAAAATGAGAAAAAGGTGGGTGGGTTATTATACTATTCCCATTTATGTTTATATTTACATTCTCATTAGTGGGGGAAAGATATGAACACATAAAAGATAGGAAAAGTGAGAGCAAGAATTATAAGCCAACACTAAAGTATGAAAGTCAGATCATAATAAAAATATTCAAAATACAATGAAAAAGGGAACAGCAGTTAGGGTAATGGCTATGTCATTGGACTCCCACGTAGTCGACCGTGGTTTGTGTCCATGACCCGGTGGCTTAAAACTCATGCCGGGTACATGTGCATGCGCACCCAATATCCTGAGAGGAGAATGGAGGAGAAGGGATTGCGGCGTGGCCATCCCCCCTGGGGGGTGATTTCTTGCTTTCTGTCTCTCTGTCTCTGTCTGTCTGGTGAGCGCACATGCCCTATAGCAAAAACTTCTCAAAAAAAAAAATACAATGAAAAAGAAATACAAAATGTGACAATTGTGGAGAGGGATGTATTTCAGAGAAGGTAGGGCAAGCTGTGAACAGGTTCAAGTGCAGGATTAAAAAATTTGAATTTTTCTTCAATTCTTTACTTACTGGATACCTCTTCAAACCAGACACTGAGGGGACAGTGCTTATTAAGCAGAATATTTGTCTGCTAGGATTAAATAGTCTGGAAGGTGGGGACAACACCATTCAAAATAGTCAGTGACTTCAGTGTTAGAGATTAGCAGGTAATCAACAGCCATTTATTGAGCACCTACTAGAAGCAGGCACAGCGTTGATACTGGAAGCCACTGTCTTCAAAGAGCTTATAGCATAATTGCAGGAGATGGATAACTGAACAGACCATTTAAGTAGGACTCTATTAGTTAATATAATAAATGCTAAAAAGAGCAGAGAGATGAGATGGAAGAGCAGAGAAGGGCAGAGCAATGGCATAAGGGTTTAGGAAAGGTCATGTTTCAGCTGAGCTACACCAAGAAATAAGAGAGGGGAGTTCTGTTGAAGGACCATCCTAAGTTCAGGGCACTATGGCAGCACAGAGGAAGATGGCATCACTGAGAAACAGGCTGGAGGGCTCAGGCAGGTTAATCAAGTCCAGGTTATGTAGAGTTAACAACTACAGATGACAGGAAATAGACTGCATGTTACAGTTTGCAGAGAGCAATGGCATGGTGAATGCTCTGCTTAAGGATGACCATGTGTTTCCTTCAGGGGACATGTAGAAAAGCTGTGAGTTCAACACCTGGCACAGAGGTGACCCTGACATCAAAAGCTGAGCAATGATATACAGTGATTAAGTGTAAATAATAATAATAATTTTTTTAAAAAGCCAGGTTCACCTGGGGCTGTCTTCCCACGGTGACTTCCTTAAATGCCAGCGACATCCTAGTGCCTGTAGAAATAATTTTATCTCAGGCATCTTTGACAGAGTGTCATAGAGAATGACAGAGAGAACTCTCAGAACAAATTCAACTACGCCAAGACTCAACCAGGTCTTCACAGAAGGTGTCTTCAGTGGAAAAGTGTCAGCAAAAGCAGAGCAGAGCCTGAAACAGAATGGGAGACATTTTTAGTCGCCACCACAGTGGGACAACCGTCTGAATTTACTATTCCGGAGCAATGTGACTTTGGGAAATCTTTTTAACCCAAGTTTCACATCTATAAAATAAAGATAATAACTTCTACGTCATAGTACTGCTACAGGGATAAAATGAGACTACTGTGACAAAAAAATAAAACACTAACTAATCGTAAGTTAATTTTATTATTATGTAGCAGAGTGTAATTGTTAATGCTTGGACTCTAGAACCTAGGCTTGGGATCAAATCCCAGGTCTTTCAATTACAAGCTGTTTGATCCTAGATAAGTTACTTAACCTCTCTGAGTCTCCAATTCTTTATCTATAAAATAGGAAAAATAACAGTCACTACTTCAAAGAAGTTTTATGAAACATATATGGTTAATTCATGTAAAACTTGAGAATGATACAGGCTACAGTAAATTCTCAGTAACTATCAGCTATTATTCTTATTGAGTAATAGTTGGAATAATACTACCACTAGTAGTAGTAGTAATACTTCTGAGCTCTATGATTCTGGCTTCTATAAAATACATCTGTGGGTAGAAAAGAATATATTAATATGGTGGAGAATTATCTAGCACCCGAAAGTATCTTTATGTATTTTGTGTTTTGCAAACCAAAAGGCAAGGTTGCAACATTATTCTCAGATTAAACATAAGGAAACAGAGACTTGGAAATAGTACATGAATTTCTTATTGTCACAACTAGAAAAGGCTATGCAGTGAGTTGAACCTGTTTCCTGATGCTAAATTCAGGACTGCTTCTGATAAACTAAACTTTTTTGCTGTGATGGATACAACACACTTTTAATTCATTTTGGGACATCTCACCAGGCGTTTCCTTCAGTTGATCTAAAATCAAACTGTTCAATACTAGTGAGTCTGGCTGTTCTTTTAAACAGCTTTTGTCTCCTCTAATATTGTCTTGCAGCTTTCTCCTCCAAGAAGACATTTTCAATTAACCATTAGCTTATGTTGCAAACATTTGTTCTTAAATGCACTCATTCATTCTTGTAGGTGATTAAGGCTGATGGGTGTATAAATATACAAGTACATAAATGACAAGTCGAACCATGTACATATGGTAATTTAATTTTGAGATGAGTACCATGTTTACACACTTCTATCAGGCCGCCTACTTTTGATGAATGTGCAATTTCTTACCCACCATTTTATCACTGCCAATATTTAAGTATCCTAAGTGCAGCACTAGAAAAAAAAAACCATCGACGCTTTCCAAATCATTTGCAGCTGAGAAAGATAAGCAGTGGGTTCCTTGCTAAATTCTAAGTAAATTGATGCTCCCTACTTCATTAATGCTGCATGTTCAGGCAGGCCCAGTGATTTGGAATGTGCCACTGGGTGAAATAACATTGATCCTAGGTGGGAACACAAGATTTAAGACAAAATTGAATTATTTGACTGAAAAATTGTTAAGAATATTTTAGACTGTAACAGACGATAAAATTTTAAAGGTATGTAAAGAAAGAGAAGGAATGACAAATCTAGCTAAGTGATATTAACTAAGAAAAGGTCAGGCATCTAGAAAGGAAAACTAAATTTAAAAGTAGAATGGTTCTATTCAGAAACCTACAGAAAGGAAACTTGATGTTGCTGAAGACAAAACGGTAGAGATGAGACCAAGGTGGATGAAGGTCAAGTTGCAGAGGATCTTGCATGTAATGCTAAGAAATATGTGAGGCCATAGAAAGGTGTTAGATAAAAAGGGCATGGCCAGGGTTAATTTTTAGGTACATCAGACCAGTGGAAATGGGAAGAAGATCAGGATGAAGATATCTCATTTCCACAGCAGGCTGGAGCTTCCAACACTCTGCTCCTTACTCACTGTTGAGTGCTGTTTAAACTTTCCCAAGTACCATCCTCCTCCCTTCACAACCAGGAGGCATGGAGAGTAATTTCAAAATGTCAGAAACATTCTAAATGATCAAAGTAAAAACTTAGAATCACCCATGACCATTAGCAAATCAAAATGTTACTAAGTTTCATGGGACTCAATGCTGAGAGACAGGAGTCCCCGGATACAATGTGAAACCTGAATTAAGTGGGCACACCCTCTCTGAGGGACTTTTTTCACACTCAGGGTCTTATCTAGAGCTGAGCTGTTGTACAACTGTGGGTTTTACAAACCTGAACTCATGAGCTCTTAAAGCTTCATATTGCAACTTCACCCCTCTATGAAACTTTGGGGTCTTGAAGCAAAACTGAAAGTTCCAAAAACCCGCAAGGGACCTCTGCTGTCATGTTCTCTCCAAACCTCTCCTACCAAAGTATATCTTCTTCTGTTATTGCATGTGCACTTCACAGATGTCGGATTCACCCAGATTCCGAGTGTCTCAGCCCTTGGTTTAGATTCTTGTTCTGTAGCTTTCTGACTATCTGACCTGTAAATCCACTTAATCCTGTAAACCTCAACTTTCCCATCCAAGAGATAAAAGGTTAAGTAGATAATGCCTGAGGAAGCTTGGAGCTCTCCAACATTCTGAGACTACAACACATCCTCTCCTAGATGCTGAAGGAGAAAAGGAAAACAAGCCACAATGCCATCATCACAATATAGCAGTGATATCAATAATAAGATACCCAGGCTAGTTCATGTGTAGTGGTTAAAGCACTGGATCCTACATGGCTGACTACAGTTCAAGTCTCAGACCCAACAGCTTGAAAAACACACTGGATGTGTGTGCATGCATGCCCGTATGCCCAAAACCTCAAGACAAGGAATGGAGGAGAAAGATGGAGGAGAAAGGATTGCAGAATGACCAAGTAAAGTGCTATCTCTCTCTCTCTCTCTCTCTCTCTCTCTCCAGGGAGCAAATTCATCCTCTAGGAAATTAAAGGGAAAAAAAAAAGAGACTAGGTCAAGTGTCTAGTAATATTAAAGATTCTTCAGCTTTATTATCAAATGAGAAAATAATCTACCTTAATGTACATTATAACCTCAATTTTTGCAGAATAAATGTACACATAGCAAAATACCCAAAGAACAACCTGATAGTCACCTATAGCCATAAAATGTCCTTTCTTGTGTTTATTTTCTCATATTTTACAAATAACATACAAGTTTTCACAGTAATAAAATAACTTTCATCAATTAAAACAATAAGGGATAGTAATTCTCTAGAGTGTCATGACCCCTTGATTATTATTCTTGCCAAACAGTGAAGATGTGACATTTAATCTGAAACGCAATGACTAGTTAAACTAAATTTTTTCTTATTAAGTCCTCCATCTATTGTCCTACTCTTTTCTCCTAAAAAGTTCCATGAGGAACTTATGGTTTCTCATAGATAAGCACTGACTTCCCTGACTAAAGCATACACTGCTCAACAGAAAAAAGCAATTCTCCTGGTTCTCTTATATCTTCTCAAGAAAAACAAACGAACAAAAACACACACACAAAACACACACACACACACACACAACAACAACAAGCATTTGCCCACGCACCTTTTTTACAAAAAATGTTTTTCCCCCCCCCCCCAGAATACACAGAGTAAATAAACCTGCACTTCTCATGGGTATTTTGCAGTAGGTAGTGGTATTGATACCTAAGTCAATGGACAGTTGTACAAAAATCCTGTCTCCAATTCTTACTAATAAGTATACCTGTCTCCCAAAGTCAGGGTCTTCAGTTGACTTACATTTTTTTAAAGAATTGTTTATTTTATTTTCTGTATTTTTTTTTAATTTGACCAGAGAGAAAGTGAGAAAGCAAGCCAGAAGGTCCAGGACTCAAGCCATGGTAAGCATGTGGGAGTCCATTGCCACCTTCCAGTCCCATTCAGTTGACTTCCCTCATCCTGCATTGTTTTCTTTGTAACTTGAACCCAAACCCTGGCAGTGTAGCAGTCAATGCACTGGGGAAATTGAGTACAGGTAAAGGAATAACTAGGAAAGTAAAGAGAGTTAATACATGAAAGGAAGGTTCTATACAGAAGCAAGCACTTACCGGGACCAGACAGAGAAATGGAAAGAACAGAGAGAGGAGAAAAGAAGTGAGAACCCCTTACTTCTTTGACCTAGGCTAAAGGAAGGCAAAATCAATCTTTGGAAAATCAAGTGGTGGACCAATCCACTACACTGCATTTCTTTAAATATCACCTGTCTGCATGCCAGCAATTCCCAATCTTTATACCCTTCCTGAGTACCATCTCTCAAACTCAACTGTTGTACTCAACTCACTATTTTATATGTGAACTTGGATGCCTAATCAACAACTCAAACTTAACATGACTGAACTTATCTTCCCTCCCAATCTTACACAGTCTGTAGCCTCGCCATCTCAGTGGATGACAAACTCATCCTTCATGGGCTGAGGTCAAACTAAGAATAGCAGTCATCTGTGCTACCACTCTTGCTCATATTCCATGCATTTGGTCTGGAAACACAATTGACTCTACCTTCAGAAAATGTCAGAATCCAGTCACTCCTCACCAATCCCATCACTACCATTCTGGTTCAACCCACCATCATATTTTGCCTGTATTACTGCACAAACCACATTTTCCCCCTTTCCTAATTCCCTGTAGTCTATTCTAAGCACAGAATCCAAAGTGATCCTCTTAAGACATTTATTTTCTGACACTCCTCTGCTTTAAATAGTGTACCAGCCCCCCTAGTTGGTAGAAATACATCTCTTTGGTAGACAAAGGCCTACAAGACCCTACAAAAGAATTTATATAGTATCATCCTATGGAGTTTGAACATTATTATTATAAGCAATAAGAGGCCATTGAGGATTCTGAATTATGAAAATGATATGAACATTTTCTGTTTCTCAAAGGTAGTAATGTGAAGTATATATTAACCTGAGGGAAGAGATTAGAACCCAGGATATAGAATCAGGGACTGTCACCATAATCTAAACAAGAGTAAATGAAGGCCAAAACAATGAGAAGAGAGGAATAAAGGGGGGAACATGTGAGACATATTTAGTATGTTAGAAATATTTGGCATGTTAGGTGGGCCTGAAGGAGCAGGAAGGAGGAGTTATATATTGCTATAGTTGGTCTTTTAGTCAATTTAGTAGTCACTTCTAATCTTCTTTTTGAGATTTAACACATCATGCTTTATGTGATCCACCCCAAGTGAGCGCCCCAAGTGAGCCAAGATGTAGACACCTGACACCAAAGGGACCAGATTTTCTTTCTTAGAAATCTTAAAAACAGACAAATTGCCCATACATTGGGAAGTCCTGGATATTAAATGGGAGCCACGGACACTCAAGGGTTAAAGGCAATGTTGGGTCTTTTATGTCTGAATAAGCATGATAAGGTAGCCTCTAGGGTGGAAAATGAAGACAATTCACCCAGAGAAGAAAATATCATAATTTCAGAGAAGCAGCAAGGCTTTCCTAACCTATCTGAAGTAAGTGTTGAACAGAATGTTCAACTTTAGAGTTGGTCCAAGAAACAGAAGAGAACATAATAAAGAAAACTTGAACAAGCATCATGTCCTGACTGCCATGAAACCAAATATGGCATAAAAATGTTTTAACAAACTTAAATGTTTTAGAAATGTGACGAATCAAAGAGTTTGCCTTTTTAAGAATAGGAAGTCTTCTGCAGGAACAGTTAAGTAACCACGGCCATTATATTTGTATATTTGTTTAGCAAGAGTAAATTGCAAAGCCACATATAGAGGTTTGGAGGTTTTCTCAAGAATGCTTGTGGTAAAGCGGTAACAAAAGGCCATCGGAGAAAAGTAAAAATGCATCTGTGCTGGCCATTGTGCCAAGTGAGCACAAAAATAAAGGTTGGTAAGACATCTCCTACCCTAAGGAAGCTTTCCTCCAGGGAAACGCGATGGCAAAGGCTAAGTATTACAGTGAAGTTTGAACACAAAACTAAGAGTCCAGGTGGGGTACGACAGGAGCCAGGAGGATACGGAGAAGTATTTTCCAAGGAGGAAATATTTGACAATCACAGGATAAGTGGAAGTTCACTAGACAACTAAAGGTGGAAGTGGGTACCATGATGGAATTATCACCCATTTCCTCCCAGTGGTATTTCACACATGTAGGCTCTGATTCAAAGAAAACCTTAAGTCTCTTGAAGATAGGATCTAATTTGTTCAGTGTTTTTAGTTTCCTTTCTTTCTGTTTTGCTTTTGTTGTTGTTTTGTAATTAATGAACTGATACTGTCTCCTCTGGGTCTGAGCCAGTCTCATGTATTTGATGTTAGTCTATCAAGTGAGCCACATGAGTTTTGAAGTCTAACAAACATGCCGTTAAGACCCATCTCTGATCCTACTGTGTGACCTTACGTAAGCTATTTAGTAGCTCTGGGCCTTGATGTTCTTTGCCTTCCTTTTTCCATTTTTGAACTGGGCACTTAGTACATCTCTAACTGATCAGCATTTGGGTTGTTTCCAATTTCCATTACTGTAGACAATACTTTGATGAATACCCTTATATGTAAATATTCATGTGTGTGTCTGTCAAATCATCTAAGTAGAGTTTTGAGGTTGAGATGTATGTTAATGGGGTGTATGTTGCTTAACAGTTAAATTTTTAAGTTTAAAAAAGAAGAAAGAAAAAGAAAGAAAGAAAGAAAGAAAGAAGAGAAAGAAAGAAAGAGAAAAAGGAAAAGAAAAAGAAAAAGAAGAAGAAAAAGAAAAAGAAAAAGAAAAAGAAAAAGAAAAAGCAGGTCTCCAGAACCAGATGTCTACTTACACTTGAACATAAATGCCCCCAATTCTAGAATGTGACCTTAAATAAGTAGCATTCGTTTTCTGTACCTCATTTCACTCTTCATAAAATGAGCTTGTTAATGTATCTTACTTTTCAGGGTGTTATCGTATAGATTAGATTCAACAATTCCTATCATTTACAACAGTACCCAACACATGGCAAGCCCTTAATAAATATTAGAATCATGACATTTTTATTGTTGATATATAAGTTTTCTTATTATGTTTTTCCTTAGAATATTTTTTACTTGTCATGTAATGTTTTCCATTAGGACACAATCTTATATCCTTCATTAATGCTTTACTCTCTCAATGTCCTTTTATCACCACTTTAGAAAATGTCATTGGTAGAGTTTACCAGGGCAGTGGTAACACAATGCTCCATGATGCTAGAACTGGAGCCGAAGGTCTGGGATTCTTGTCCTGAGACCACCCTGCATATGCTGGTCATGCATGTGCCATGACCTGATTGGCTGAAGCTGGGGGGTGCATTATGGCATAAAGACCCTGGGGTGGAGGAAGGGTGCCTGTCTTTGTCGGAAGAAGTAAACAAATAACCTCTAAAGAATGTTCTTTAAGGATAATCCCCAGGTCACAATATATGAACCATTCTTTTACTCTTGATATGAAAACATTTTTAACCATCTTTAAGCTATCTAATCTCTAGTCACAATATATTTTGACATGGAAGTTAGGATGTAGTTCTACAATGTTAGAATCAATTCTGAAAGAACACTGGGATCCCTAAAGGATTTCAAACTTCACTTTTCAAGGGAATATTTCAGTTCAAACAAGCATTTGTTCCCAACATTCCCCTTTGGGGCCTTGCTGAGATATCAGATGAAAGAGGGAAGGGAAGTCTTTTTTATAAAGTGGAAAGCACACCCGCCAGAAGCAATTACACATCACCGAAGAAAGCATCCTTTAGAATTTGGGGGTTTTGTAGAACATAATCCTATCACATAAAATATTCTGTTAAACAAAGCCTTAGTTGCCAGATGAGGCTTCTTTAGAATTCAGATGTATTCTTACGCTAGCAAAAGAAGTTAGTCCTTTTCAAAACCCTTTGCGTATCTTGCATTCATATCTGTAACTGACAGAATAGCCACAGCTCACAGGCAGAAACTGAGGACTGCAAATCAGGATATCTGGTTTTTATGCTTGCTTTGCTAATTACCTGGATAACCTTGCTCTAGCAGTTGTAAGGTAACTTCTCTAAACTTTGGTTTTCTATCTCTGGAAGGAGGCATGGAATCAGCTGACATCCAAGGTTCCTTATGGATCAAATATTATACTGTGTTTTTCCTAGTTTTATTGTTTCCTTCTAGACTTAGTTCAGAGTTAGGAATATAGTAGGCAACCAAATATTATAACAGAACTCCTTAACATTTGGGCGAGAGGAGGAAAATTCATGTGCTGTGTCTCCTTGGGCACGCAACCCATATTAAGGTATCTATCAGGTGTCAGGCACTGTTATGCAGTGAGAACACACAGTGAGCCCAATAGAAACAGTCTGCCTTTTGTTAGGGTAGGCAAACAGACATGAACAGGCAGAAGAGGGTCTAGAGGCCCATGGGACTGCCGGTGGGCAATGTCCCAAACTGCTCTTTTTGCAGTTTTATGGTCAAGGAACACCCTGCTGCACAAGATAGGGGGTAGCATAGAGGAGCTCATATAACTTGGAACATGCTCACTGCTGAGTTTGGTTGCTCTCAAGTAACCTTTTGCTCACTAGCATATCATTTGCATTGCCTCATGGGAAATCATTATATAACAAGGCCCAGCCGAGTTCATGTTGAAGTAAAAGGGAAGGAGCCCAGATACAAAAGCACACAACACAGAAACCTGAGCACTGGCATCCACCCTCAGAGCTAGCCCGCACCTACCTCTCAGAAGAGCACTTTCACTTTCATTTTTCCCCTGCTTTATACTTTCGTTCTGCAATAAGCTTCATTTTTCCACTACACATGTATCTCTTTTGTTTTTATTTGTTTTTTTTTTTTTTTGAGAGGTTTTTACTATAGGGCGTGTACGCTCGCCAGACAGACAGAGAGAGACAGAGAGACAGAAAACGAGAAATCACCCCCCAGAGGGGACGGCCACGCTGCAATCCCTTCTCCTCCATTCTCCTCTCGGGATCTTAGGCGCGCATACACACGCGCCTGGCGTGAGTTTAAGCCACCAGGTCAAGGACTCGAACTGTGGTCAACTACGTGGGAGTTCAGCGACATAGCCATTATGCTAACTGCTGGTCCCTACACATGTATCTCTTGACTGAATTCTTTCTCCCAAGAAGACAAGAACTGGGGTATTCATCTCCATATTAACACTTTAAAGTTTAGAGAGAGATTAGGTAACTAAGCAAGTAGTGTCAATTAAGTCTGATAGGTGCAGTGACCTCAGGGGTAGCCAGTTTTGAGCTGCTATGTTAAAGTTGGTGGAAAGGGCCAGGGAAGGTTGCCTGCAAAAGCTGACACCCTGTTACTACTAGCCTCTTCTCTTGGCTGGTCCAGCCTTAAAATCTTAGCAAGGTGTCCCCCTCTGGGCTCCCACAGCATCCAGTGCTTGCTTCCTTCTGACTTAATATACTGCACGGAAAATGTCTGTTCGAGGACCATTAGATGCATGGTCCTCAAAGTCCTTCTTCTCAAGAAGAAGGACTGATTTAATTTACTTTGTGTCTCCACCCACCACCCCTATTTTAACACATAGCACAATTCTTGATGCCTTGTTGGATCCCAGCAGATGCTTGTGGAATAGACAAAGTAATCCGTGTACAATTTGAGAAGAGCAATGGCAGGTGGTGATATTCGGGGTCTACTCAGAGTCCAAGCAGCCCAGGAGTCAAAAGCCATCTCTAGCCATCCATATCCTGTCTACATGGAAAATGTCTAAATAAAGATAAATTTTTGATTACCTTCATTCTCATGGGAGTTATTTTACTGCCTAAATATCTTTAATTTCTTCATTTCAAAAGCTACTTAGGTGATAGCAGATGACATAATGGTTACATTGCTGGATTCCCATGCAGTCCACCGCAATTCAAGTTTCAGACCCAGGAGCTTATCACTCTCTCCAGACACATATGTGTGCATGCCCAAAATCCTGAGAGGAGACTAGAGGAGAAGGAATTGCAGCATGACAATCTCCCCGGGGGTTGATTTCTCACTTTCTGTTTCTATCTGGTGAGTGCATGTGCCCTATAGCAAAATCTCTCTCTCTCAAAAAAAAAAAAAAAGCCACCTGGGAGCATTTATGCTTAAAAAGATGATGTGGCAAAACCCTTGAACTTTCTGTGAGAAGGTGAATATACACACAGAAACACACACACACTCACAGGGAATAACTTGACATGTCTCAGGCTTTTTCCTTTTAGTATTGTGATATTAACAGCAGATAGTCCCTAACTCCAATTTTAGGGACCATGTCTCTAATAAATTCAGTGAAGACCAAAATGAATAGAAGTGCTCTAACAGAAAAGGCACTGGTGTCACCTCTCTGATGATCCAAGACACACCAGCACATCCTAGTACCATTTGGAACCACTGTCAGACAATTTCTCTTCCAACTTGAATCAAAAGAAAAGCTTTCTCAGTCTGCAGCTGACTTGACATCTGGGATTCTGCAGTTTATCTATCAGCTAAAACCTTTGAATCCTCCATCATCTGGCCCCTGCCCATCATCCCACTCTTTATTTCTGCCATTCCCCCTTGCTCCTGCCAGGCTGACACTGTCTGCTCTCTCCAGATCCCAACTTCCTTCCACTTCATTACCTTGGCCCAGACTGAACGGTGGCACCAAAGCACTGTTGCCATCACTTCCCAAATCATCTCTGAAGACTCAAATTTTTCTCATTTTCAAGGTTTGAGTCACTTAGAAAATGCTGCAAAATCTTTTCTGATTTCTCCAGATTAAAATAGTTTCTCCCTCCTTTGAGCTTTATATAAAACCCTCTATTAGTACATATTCTTCTTACTACTTCCTGCCTAGTGTCTTGGGAGTTCACAGACTGGTCTTATCTTCCCTGCTAGCTGAATGTTCACTGAGGAATAATTCATGGCTATATTCCCACACCCAGTACATAAAGGATTCTCAGTGCATTTGAGACTGCAGCATGGGTTGGTACTCCCACTCTTACTTTTTTCATGCTACAAAATAATAAATGAATCTGGTGTTTGGCAGGAGTGAGGGGGAATTGAAAGGCCTGGTTGCTATAGAGTTTCCTCAAATGGTATCTTTTGTTCTCTCTGCTGTGCCCTAGGTAGGCTGATTCTTGGGTGGAAAGCATTCAATTTCAAGAGATCAATGTGGGCACAGGCATAGTGTTGTGGGCAAGTGTTGGCCCTTTAGGAAGCTCTAGAGTGCCTTGAAATCAAGATCCAGAATGGAGGAAGAGATGTAACTGGAAAGGTAGAACAAGTCTCAGATGGTAGAGTCTTTTGTATGCCAGGTGAGGGGACTGGGACTTTATCCCATGGTCAGTGAGGAGGGCCACCAAGGACAGTAAGCAGAGAAGCCAAAGGTGTGTGTGTGTGTGAAAGATCACCCTGGATACTTGGTAAATTAGGACTAAAGCAGGCAGAGTGACCAGCTCAGGGAAATTTTGCTGTGATTCATTGACTAAACAATTTCTTTTTATTTACCCCCTGGGGTAAGAGAAGTAAGAACAGTAAATTTGTATAGCATGCAAACACCTTTTTCACAATTAAAAAAAAAAAAACTGTGAGAAGCAAATGAGCTAACTGTATAGAGAATCCTTCAAAAAACTAAGGCAACACACAAATGTAAGCTATGCATTCCTTCAGGCTAAGTGAAGAATGCAGCTTCAAATTAAGTACTGTTTCTAGGCACATCATATTTATTCATTTTGTTCACACAGTGATTTACACCTATTTTTATCGGAAGTATTCATTCTCCCCCAGAAAGTGAGGAGAAGGGATTAAAGCTTGCTGAGCTGAGGAAGGAGAGCAAGTCACAGAATGTTAAATACAAAAGTGTACTGTAAAGTTAAAAAAAAAAAAAAAAAAAAAAAAAACCCTGAAGCTTTTTATTTTTTCTTTGTTTGGTTTAACACCTCATACTCATGTCTTTGGGTAAATTTTGATTAATTTCTGTCCTGGATTAGTGGCCAAACCCAAGGTAAATAATATGCTCACTGAAAAAGCTATTTCCCTTCATCTTGCCCCCTTTTTCTTCTCCTTTGGGTAATCTGCTTTACTGTGGCTGACACTGAGAGTTCTGAAAATAATCTGTAAATAGAGCTGCTCAATGGAGAGAGATCTGAGGTGAGGAACAGTCTCAGAGTTGGTACCATGACATTCTTCTCTCTTGGCTTGGCAGACCCTGGATGAAGATCTATGTAGCAGAGTTCCTTTTCCAAACTCTGATATGAATTCTCTAGACTCCATTTTCCAACTTTAGCAATGAGGTTGACAATAACTACAGCAAACCTTTATGCATATTACTTTCAGGTTTGTGGCTCAAATACAGCACTTGGAGGTGAGGTAAGGCCAGAAAGCTAAAATATCTTTTACTTTTTAATGATTGAAAAAAGTCAAAACAATAACAGTATTTTAGGACAGAGGAGAATTTTGTAAAATAAAATTTTGGTGTCTATAAATAAAATTTATTGGAATACAACATACCTGCTCATTTACATATTGTCTACAATTCTCTCCATGCAATGGTGGACTTGAGTAGGCATGGAGACCAGGTAGCACACAAAGTTCAATATATTTGCTACCTGGCCTTGTACAGCAAAATATGTCTGACCCTTGTTCTATTTTCTCAACAACCGTTATGTATGGGTTTTCACCGGTTTCTCCATTTTTCAGGTGAGGAGCCTGGGGAAAGAGAAGAATTTGCTCTTCTTAACTATTACAAAGCTAGGATGTGAATTCAGGGTCTACAGCACCCAGTTGGACTCTAAAAGAGGCACTCCCCTCATCTACATAATACTGTCTTTCAAACATTCTGTGTTGTTCCTCAAAGCTATCATTCAAAAACCCAAAGTCCCATTTTCTTTGAGAGCTCATTCTCCACTTTTTTGGCCTCTGATATTCTAATTCTGCTATCACATTTCCATACCACTCACTGTCTGTTCCATTCTTATCGACTCTTAGTCATGTAGTAGCAGTCATTTGCTTACTTCTGTTCCTCTCCCAACCCAATACAAAGCCTGTTGAAAGCAAGCTATTGCATGTCTTCATCCCAAGACAGAGATTCTGCCACCCAGAAGCTCAGAAACATAGTAGGAATTTGTGTTTCATAGCAGTTTCATTGATATATTCATGCTCATGCCACAAATTTTGTATCAAGAATCAGGAACAGGCACCAGCAGTTAGTGTAATGGCTATGTTGCTGGACTCCCACGTAGTCGACCATGGTTTGCGTCCCGGACCCAGTGGCTTAAAACTCATGCTGGGTGCAAGTGCGTGTGTGCCCAAGATCCCGAGAGGAGAATGGAGGAGAAGGGATTGCGGCATGGCCATCCCCCCTGGGGGGTGATTTCTCGCTTTCTGGCTCTCTGTCTGTCTGGAGAGTGCACATGCCCTATAGCAAAAACCTCTTCAAAAAAAAAAAAGAATCAGGAACATGGCAGAGAAGAGTCAAGAGAGGTCCTGCCACCTTGAGCATTACAAGGATTGGGAGACACACTAAACAAATATACGAATAAAATAATTGCAGACTTAGACAAATGCTATGAAGAAAATAAATGGAGGGATGTAATTGAGAGGATGTGAATGAGGCCGTCATTAGTTATAGAGTTAGCACAGGGCTGTTTGAACACTACATGTTAAACTGTGACATAAAAGATGAGAACAAATAGCTTTACTGATCCAGGGGAGAGTTTTCCAAACAAAACAGTTAGTGCAAAGGCCCCAACACATGCAATAGTTGGTTTATTCACAAAACAGAAAGAATGCCAGTGTGGCTGAACGGAATGTGAAATGGAGGTGAGGTCAGGTAAAGTTGAAAAACTGGAAAACTGCCATGTGACTCCAGGTTGCCCTGCAGAAAAGCAGTTTCTCTGAGCTAAACATAAGCAATTCTTGAACTGTAAGCGCTCTGCACAAGAACCGAACTGGTACGTACGGTTCTACACACTGGTACCCTGATATGCTTCATTATTCGTGACTTTTTGGATTTTACTAAAGGTATAGCAGTGCATATACCCGCACTATGAGAGTACGCTATAATCAAACATATTACTATTTCTGTCATGAAATGTGTAAATATTCACACTAAGTGGGATAAAGAGTACAGATAGCTTTGTGTTAGTTTAGGGCAGGTAACTTTGCCTGGTCAGCTTTTAACCAAATGAGTTCTAAAGTGTTGTTTTTCAGGACTTACGGGATTTTATCAGTCCGTCCCTGATCTTCCCTTTCTTCTCTCTCCTGAGACTGCTTGCTATCTGAACAGCTGCTGGTCCTCACCTACCTTGTCACTCCTTCACATTCCTCAAAGCCCAGGTCAGATGCCAGCTCTGAGGAGCAACTTTTGCAGGTCTCTTGCTCTGCATTCACAGAGGGAGTTTATCATCCAAGCTCTCAGCCTTACTCTGTGTGTTGTACATATGGCTGTCACCTTTGTCAAGTTGCAGCATAAGTCTATGCTTACATATCTCACTGCTTTCATCAGTCCTGAGCTTCTAAGGGTGGCAAATACCTTTTGCTCATCCCAGTATGACCAAGATCCTGTACAGTGCTTGATTCAAAACATCACTGAAGAAGTGTTTGTTTATCAAATTGAACTGCTCTGAGCTTCTACTCTGGTCTCCCTTCCCTTGGCATTACTCTTCCTCAAAAGCTTCCCATGCCTTCTCTTCCATTTTGTCTGTATAGGACAAGTACCCTGATCTACTTAGAAACTCAGTTGCTTCATTTAAATGGTCATTGCTTACTCAACTTGCAGCCTAATGTGGGCTAGCAGAGTATTCTGCTGCCCACAGTTACTTAGGGGTTCTGGTTGCTATTCGGTGGCTCTACCATCTTCCAGGGTCTTGGACTTCTTCACTGGATCCTCTGCATCCAGTCGGTAGGTGACAAATGTGAGAGAATATGAGAATTTCCTGGCAGGAGCAGATCTAGAAGTGACATTCACCACTTCTGTCCTCTTACTATTGGTTATAACCATACCATTATAGGTGGTGGTGAAATTTAATCAAAGGTATGCTGGAAAAGTAGAGTAAAAGGTTTGGTGAGCATTTGACTAGTCTTGGTCACATTCCCCATCAACAAAACCTACTTTTTGATGGAAAAAGCAACTTATTTACTATTGAAGGAATGTAGCCTACATAGGTACAAGTTCACACACACACCAACACACACTAGACATACCACACATCCACCTGCAGCATCCAACTTTCAACATTGGGATACACCCACATAGTTCAAAAGATGCTCAACAGCCATTTTCTGTTACTCTGCAATGTCAATCCTAATGCAGGGCCTTAGTGAACACTCAAGTCATCCCCCTATGATAAAGACAAGTTCCAAGACTGTTGTATGTTCAGTAAACTCTGTGACACTCTCACATCCTCTGCAAACTACTTCCTTGGAACTTTTGCCCTGTGTTTTATATATTTAGGATGTTTAGCTGCTTGTCCAAATGTTGTAGATAATTGGGTTTATCCTGGTGTGAGTCAAAGGCTGTGGGGGCAAGCTGATCTGGATGATTTTTCTCATCCAAAAGAATAATGGATGGGTAAAGTAGGGGAAGCAGTGAAACTTGAGAAAATAAAATGCACCTCATTGAGGAGGTAAAACAAAGGAAGTCCATGAGACTTATTGCATCCAGATTTTTTTTTAATTGTCAAATGAGGAACTCTACAAACTTGGGTGGGGTTTTCAACATGATTGGCCTAGCTTAAACAGAGGAGGAAGTGAAAGTCAAAAGAAGGAATGGAACGTAATGTTGATTAGGGTGCAAAACTTATGCTATTACAACGCTCTGGGGGTTTGTTTGCATTTTGTTTTTTGTTTTTTTCAAATTCATTAAAACCTATGTTTCTTACAGAGAAGTCTGGCAAAATATCTAGTGTGTAGCTATGAAAACTCATTACTGAGATCTCCTGCTATGCGAAAGATCTGCATGCCCCAGGTGCTAGACCCCTGCTGTGTTTACACCAAAGCCATAGCCATACTTCCTGTGAGTTGCTCCCAGCCAGCATGGCAAGGATTCTGCTCCAGGCCCATTTCTGCATTGCACAGAAATACTTTAATGATCAATTTTGGCTCAGGGACTCCCACTGGACTAGCCAACTACTAGAACTCAGATCTACATATCATCTGAGAATCCTTATGTCCAATTTCCTTCTTTCCTTCTTTTCTTTCACAGGTGTGAGACCTGAAATGAAGTCTGAAGGCTCTCCCTCCCTCCTCCTACTTCCTCTCTCTATTTTTTCATGTTTTCTTCCATAAATCTTTTGCACATCTACTCCCGCCTTAGTGTAAGCCTTCAGTTGACCCAAACATTCACATTAATTGCATTACAAATTATTTCCCTTAAAATGTTCTGCAGCTACCTGTTCTTTTGTTGACACTAATAAGGCAGCTTAGAAAGTCATAGGGAACAGCCCAGAGGGAGGACTAAAGGAAACAAGCTTATTTTGATTTTCAATCTTGCTTGGGGTGGGTGTGGTCATGCCTGTGCCCAAAGTCCTTGAGTGTACCACCAGCCCCACCCCTACTGTCTCTTCTTGACTCTACTGACCAAGCCTCCTCAAAGGCTGAACACATACACTGTGATAGGCCATATTCATTTCTTACCATGTTGCCAAACTCAGGAAGAGTCATCTTCTGACAGGAAAAATAGCTCCATGATTACTTACACCAAATCCAAACAAAAGAGGAAACCAGAAGAATAGATGGGGAAAGACAAGATGAATAACATCCTATTCCTTACATACTCATTCATTACTTTATCCCCTCAAAATATACTTTGAGTTACTATTTTAGACCAAATACTGTGTTGGGGACACAGACAACTTCCTTGAGAAGGAGGAAGAGATGTGAACATTCCCACCCAAAGGCCTTGTCCTCTTTTTCCTTGATTCAGCCCCAATGACTGAATCACGAGTCTTCTCAGTCAGTCACAGCAACCCACTTCCTTAGCCGTCTCTTCACTTAGGGCTGGACACATGACACAGTATGGTATGTAAAACAAGTTTGCAAGAGCATTCTTGGGAAGGCTTGCCTCTCCAGAAGAAGAAAAACTTTAGTTCAAAATCCATGTCCAC
>NW_006160026.1:870555-902891 GCF_000334495.1 Tupaia belangeri chinensis | reverse complement strand
TCCTGCTCCCTTATTCACTAGCTGTGTGACGTGGGAAATTCTGAACCTCTGAGCTTCTGTTGCCTCATCTATAAAATAGAGCTCATAAGTAATCACATCTCACAGAGTGTTGTAACGATTAAACAACATTTTGTATTTATAGCATCTAACATTGTGTCTGGCTCAGAAGAGGCAAACAATATGATTACCCAGTATTTTTATGGTTATTTTTATCAGTTACTCTGGTCTATTGAATTAAAATACCTGGAGAAAGGCCCTGGAATCAGCAAGGTTACAAACTTGCTCTGATAGTTTGCATTACAGTTTAATCCTTTGTAAAAGGATTACGTAATTCCATTCTTGCTATGCCTCCCTGCATTGCCAGTAAATTTCCACATCCTGTTTTCAGGATTGTGCAAATTAATTGCTTTGGCCTATGGACTAGAGGCCACAACCCTGAAAAAATTTAAGGTGACTGCAGAGCCTTTTTTTTTTAGCTTTTGCACTCCTGCTTTGTACCAGCAGCAAAACAGCACATTGCATATGTTGAATGCAGTCACAGGCTGAGAAGACCTGTGGAAGTGATCTACTGTCAAGCCACAACCTGAAGCAGAGCAACAACTGTTCTGAAGGCATTATGTGTCATATGACATGAACAGAAAGTAAATGTTAGTAATTATAATCCACTGAGATCTAGGAGTTCTTTGTTATGCAACAAAACTGACAGATACACTCCCCAGTAATGTTTTTACATACAAAATTATGGAAGAATAAAACACTGAAGGTCTGATGTGGGAATTATTTTTCTAGCACAGATACCTGGGTAGAGACTTAGGGAGATACAAGAGTATAGATTGGAATAGGGGTGGGGGAGATGACAGTGCCAGAGAATGCTCTCTACTCACTGATGTTAAGAAATACCCAGAGCCAAAATAAGCACATTCATGAAAACATCTCCACAATTTGGTAAAATGGGCAGCCCCTTCCTGATTCTAACAGACACTCCTCCATCTGCATGTACCACCTGGATGATTTCTGTTCCCTTCTAGGTATCTCTAGATAGGCACTTTCATTTTCTGTTAGTAACAGAGATGTAGGGTGAGGAAGTGCTGACAAGATCACAGCTCCCAGTTTATTTTTCTCTAGGCTGCATAATGGTCCTCCCTCCTTAGTTTCCCTCAAACTCACACCTGAAAGTCCTTTTAGACAATTCTGGAGATCATAACAGAACACTGCACAGAGTGTCCAGAAAACCAGAGGACCAAATGAAAGAGAGAAAAGGGTGTGAGCACCTGAGCACCATTCTGGGCAAGCTCAGGGCTGCACTGAGGAGGAAGAGAATTATTTGGTGGTCCTTCAAAGAGAGATTCTGTAACTATTTGGTCATCTATTATGCACAGGGAAAACAGAGAAAGTGACTTATTACCAGCAGCCTCAGCCTCCCCTCTGCTTTCTGAAACAATTAAGTTTTGATCCAGGTTTATACATCTTTCCAGTGTTAATCTATTCTAGCATGCCTAGAAGGCAGCTTAGTGGGTAACTGCTTCTACCTCCAATGTCTTATCAAACATTCCTTCCAAGAGCATTCTCCTTGCAAGGAGTATTAATAAATAAACTGAGTTTTATGTCATTATTCCAAGTCATAAGTATTGATGTTCCAATATCTACTTTAGAGTCAATCCTCTGTTACCATCCTGGCTGGCCCACCCCTTAATTTATGTAAAGTTATTGCCCATTTTCAAGAACAAGATAAAAGGGCATCATTTCAAAAAGTTGGCCAGAGAATGAAGCAGAGCCAGACTCACACACCAGGGTGAGTAGAAAAATAGTTTCAATTAAAATTTCCCCCCAAAATCATCTTCTTTTGCCTTGATGAGGGGTCTCCTTATCAAGATATTCATGTTTCAGTCTGGAGCAGTCATTTAAGACATTAACTGACAGAAAACTAAAGTGCAGAAGTGGATTTAAATCCTGATTCCAAAAATCCATTACTTTGTTTTTCTCATTTATAGAATGGATTTAATTACACTCACTTCACAGATATCCCTGTGACCTTGACTGAAATAACATTTATAAAGTGTCACTTGGTACATGGACTAGTCCAATTTATCACTAATAATTAGTGCCTTTTAAGTAGATAACAATTGTGAGAGGATATAGCGAACTTCATTTTGCCACAAATTTGCTGAGCATCCAAATAGGAAGGAATACCCTGACCCACTGAAAATAGTCCTCTCTGCAATCTACCAGACACCTTCCAGCAGCTGGCATCAAGGTCAAATACCCCCTGATGCCCTGGACACAGTGGGGGACACAGTCAAGTGAATGAGGTGTATTTGTGACCTCTCTGGGACAAGGGACTTAAGGACCTTTTTCTTTTTTTATTTTTTAAGAATTATTTTATTGAACTTTATTTATTTATTTATTTTGATTTGACCAGAGAGAAACAGGGTGAGAGAGAAAGGAAGAGAAAAAGTGAGAAAGTAAGTTGCCAGGTCCAAGACTTGAACCACAGTCAGCCATGTGGGAGTCCAGGACCCTGAACCACCATACCACCTGTCAGCCCCAACCCTTTCTTTTTTTCCTAGAGAGCAATTTTTGCTATAGGGCACATGTGCTCGTCAGAGAGACAGAGAGATAGAAGTAAGAAATTACCCCCCCCCTCCCCAGGGGAGATAGTCGCCCTTGCAATCCCTTCTCCTCCATTCTCCTCTTGGGATCTTGGACATGCATGCACATGCTCCCAGCATGAGTATTAAGCCACTGGGCCTGGGATTTGAACCACAGTAGACTATGTAGATGTCCAATGATGTAATCATTATAATCCATCAGCTAGTCCCCAAGGATCTTTTTTTTTTCCTTTTTTTTTTTTTTTTTTTTTGGAGAAGTTTTTGCTATAGGGCGCGTGCACTCACCAGAAAGACAGAGAGAGACAGAGAGATAGAAAGCAATAAATGACCCCCCCAGGGGAGACGGCCATGCCACAATCCCTTCTCCTCCCTTCTCCTCTCAGGATCTTGGGCATGCCCGCACACACGCCCGGCGTGAGTTTAAGCCACCAGGTCCGGGACTCAAACCTCAGTTGACTACGTGGGAGTCCAGCGACATAGCCATTATGCTAACTGCTGGTCCCAAGGATCCTTTTTAAAAACTCTTTCAGAGTGAGGTTGCGGGGGACTTGAGGTGGGGGAAAGGAAAAGCAAAGACAATCAGCAATGGCCAAGTAACAGATTCATGGGGCAGCAAGTAGCTGAACCACCATCCTCTCTCACCAAGGCTTCTCTTTGTGTCCTTTTATGTGTGACCACATGAGCCAGCCCTTGGATAAGATGATAATGACAGCACAATGAATGTTTGTTGAGCCCTTACTATAAGCCAGGCAATTTGCAAAGGGTTTTACCTAACTTATCTGTTTGAAACTTCCCTCAAATCCTGTGCAGTTGGAACTCTGATGATTCTCATTTTGCAGATAAGAAACGATTATCAAAGGGTTTTAATGACCCACTTGGAGTCACTGGCAAAACTGGAAATAAAAGTCAAGGTCACCTCCACTACATTGTATGGCTTCTGAGACGTTAAAGCACTTATAGCTCAATAAATGGTACCAGGATGATTACGGTGAGGTGACGGCTATGAGTTCTAGAGGGGTATTAGGAAGGCTGTCTCCCTACTGACTCTGAATCCCTTCATCCTCTTTCCGTCCTGCGACCACCAACTTACTATACTTTTTATTCTCTCCTGATACTGGGTCATCTCATCCAAAAAGATGTGACAGTTACTACGAAGGATTTCTACTGATGCAGTGTATCTCTGAAATCATGACTCACACTATTCTGGAGAGAAAATGCAGTTTTAACATACTCTGTGAGGAATCAGGAGGTTGGATCTGAGTCCATAATTTACTTTAATTACACAGCTTTGGCCTTGTTACTTGACCTTAATGAACCTGAGTATATGAACATTACCTACCCTACGACACATCACATTCTAGAAAAGTGGCTATGATCTCCCCTCTTTCAATATTCTTCCATATTACACCCTCTTTCTGAAGATATTCTGCTTCTACTCTATTCTCTTAGGTCTGGTCCATGGCCCTGAAACAGTACTTATAGGAAAAGCACCTTCCCCGAGACTCTATGCTCGCTATCTAATCTTAGGGTTCTAAGTAACCCTTTCTTTTAGAGGATAGGAATATGGTATAGTACAGAAGTTAACAAACTTGAGTGTGTACCCACTGGAAAGCTTCTAAAACCTGGAGGGTTGAGCCCCAACCCCAGAGTTTCTGATTCAGTAGATCTAGGATGGGGCTAATAACTGGCATCTTCACCAAGGTGCCAGTTAATGCCAATGTTGCTGGCTCTAGGACCACTTTGAAAAAAAAAATTGGTGTAGTCTACTATTATGTAACAAGCATCTGCATAACCAGGATTAAACAGTTAATCTGCCTCAAACTGATGCCCAGCTCTTCTACTTTCTGGCTATGCAACCTCAAGCAAATCAACCTCTCTGAGTCTCAGTCCTCTCTCCACTATATGGAGATGGTAATAATAGATATCTCATAAAGTGACTGCAAGGAATCGGGGAGCTCCTGCACTTAGAGCCTGCAAGACTCTACCTGGCACTTAGAAAGTGACTGAAGTTTCTAAATTATTAAAAACTCTCAGGGTTCTGAATCCCTGTTGATCATCTATCTCGCATCCTCTTATGAAGCTGCATGTCCCAACCCCCAGAGGAAAATAAAATCTGTTGACATCATTGAATGTGTCTCCATCCCAGTAGATTTCCAGTGATGAAGGCAAGATTCAGAGCATGTCGATAAATAGGTCTTGACAATGAGTTGAACATTCCCAGTCTCTGGGTCGCACAAAGTTGAGGCAACTTAGGTTCTTGTTATAAGGACAAAACTTAGAATGGGGCATCCAAAGTTCAGATCAGGCTCTAACAGTTCATGCTTAGATAACTATAAGCAAGCTTAATGTAACTCCCAAGACTCAGTTTCCTCATCTATTCAATAGGGGCAATAATGTTTATCGCAAAAGAAATGACCTTCAACATTTTTTTGTGAGCTATGGTCCCCTAGTTGTGAGAAACTGAGCAGCTATCTAAATATTTGTGTCCTTTACTGATCTGGGTAATTAAGGTACCACTGCTGATAACCTGAGCCCAGCTAGCACTCCCTGCGCCTTGACTGTACCGTCACCTGGATTCTGTTACATAATGAGCCCTCATTTCTGAGAAAGGCCAGGTCACTGCTCTCAGCCAACATTCCCTGGCCTCAGCCTACCCATGTTTCCAGGCAATGCCATTGGCCCATGTACCCAACTACAGGCCACTTCAAAAGTCCAAGCGTAGCACAGGCTGGACAGAGCTGGAGTCAAAGCCACCCGGCTCACAAGAGACAAAGTCCATGATAATGTCCATTTTATTTCCTCTTCTCTTTCCTCCAAGAAGTCAATTTAATCAGTCACTGGTCGTGCTATGAAAGACCTCAGAAAATCCCACAGGAAAACACTGTGGATTTTTTTTTTTAATCATTTTGTTCCATTTCTCCTGTTTGCTTAGCAATCCTGGTAAATAGCTGTGTGCAAACAGAAACCTTTTAATTTTATTGAGTTCTTGCCTGGGACACTAGAGGTTCTATCTTAAGGTCTGGAGATAGGTGGAAAAATGTTTTGTCCTTAAAGTTCCCTATAAATGGACTCATACAAAAATGAAAGAACACCCCGTAGCTATTTATTCATTCTTCTGATAAATGTTGACAGAGTGCTAACCAGGTGGCAGGCACAGTTCTTAGATATTCACTGCATAACAGAGAAAAAAAATCATAGCCTTTGTCTTCATGTGTCAATACCTAATAACATTTTAGTAACACAAAAAATTAACTGCAATGTATTTGGACAATGAATACTGGCCCTGTCCCCCTCAATAGTTCAAGATATATTGGTCAAGGTATGACTGCAGAAAGGACAATATTTTAAGATGATATCAACCCACTCGCTTTTTCGCTGTATCAGAAAAAAATTAAGACTCTTTTTATGATTAGGAAAAAGTGATGACAGTGATTTGTCTGCCCTAGCCAGGGTAGTACGCACTTGTTGGCACTGCTACTCAGCATACTGAGGTCACGTTGGAGGCCAGGTTTGATTCCTAGCTCACCCTAACATTTGCTAGACATGGTGGCACACTCCTGTAGTCCTAGCAGTTTGGGAAGTCAAGGCAGTAGGATAGCAACACAATGAGACTCCATCTGAAAATGAAAATTAAACGTTTTGTCTAATTTATTTATATTGGCTATACTACACAAGCTATTTCTATGTTTATCCATTCACATATTCAATCACCAATTGTTCTTTGGGAATTTCTATGCACCTGGCACTAGAGATACGACAATGAACGAGAGACACTCCCTATTCTTCAAGATCTCTCAGTCTAGTAGGGACAGATAATTACCATTCAGAATGATGAGTTCTAAGAAAGCAAGAATAACAGGGTACAAGGGAAATAAAAGTATAAAACCTTAGTGTGCCTACAGCATGGCTCACATGGGCACAGTTTTGAAGGTGCCATATGGATGCTGTAGTTTTTGTCATCATTATCAACAGTGTCATTGAAATTATCATTATCATCATTGTCTCTGTAAAGGCTCGGCCCAATTAGTCTGGGGTATTAGGATCGTAAATTTAAGGTTACCTAATCCCCAGGGATTAAAAAAACTCAGCAGAGATTGGGTATAGAAGAGAATTCATTAACACATCCGCAGACCTGGTCCTGGTTGTCTAAGTATAACCAAATACTCTGAATCAACACTTTATAAAGACCTGCAGAACTTTTCCAGCTTTGAGTTTCCACATTGGCCCACTGACTCCAAATCACCACTCCCAAAGCCATTGAGTGGCTGCAGAGCACTGCCAGGGGACTGTACAAAGCCCATGGACCCCGTCTCCATGGTGCAGCAGTAATGTATTGCTCTAGAGAAGCTGGATCCCACATAGCAACCCAGGTTTGAATCTTTAGCCAAGTCAAACCTGAAATATGCCAGGCATTGGCATGAGTGCCCAGGATCTGATGGGCTGGAGGACTGGAAGAGGAGGATCATGACATGCCTAGACTCTGTGGAGGTTACTCTTCTCTTTCTCTCTCTCTCTCACTCACTCTCACATTGATGAGCATATGCTCTATAATAAATTTGAAAAATATTTGGTGAAAAATGGAATTAAAATACAAGTTTATTTTGGTGCAAAAAATTTGAAATCTATGCATAATATTTTCATAATATGTATTTTCCATGAACATTTGGAAGACCTTTCATATGCCACCACCATTAGCTAAGGTGATAATAAGTTGTTTACCAGCATCATTGCAGTTTTATAGCCTTCTCCCCATGGAGTTGTTTTTTCTCTCTCAAGCCTTTTTCACATGACCCCTGCTCTTTTCACTCTTTCTGTTAGGCTATACAGGTAACTGGCTTTTTGTTTTTTCTTTGCTCATTTTTTAAAATTTAAATTTATTTACATTTATTTATTTACATTCATTTACTATACATCATTACAGCATACAAAATGACATTTTCCATCCAGAATACACTGTATATTGGCTCAATCAAGCACATCAACATACATGTTATCGTCAATGATAACATGCATGATTAAGCCTATATGCAGTATATTCTGGATGGGAAACCACATTTTGTATGCTGTGACGATGCTTAGGGGATAAATGTACATTAATTAACTAAAAAAAAGTTCCAGGGGGAAAAAAAAAACATGAAAACTGTTTTTCCTGAAATTAAAAAAAAAAATGTATATTGGATGACTTCAGTAAGTTATATAGCCCCAGCTAGGTGAAACTTTATAGTATGTTCATTCTACTCACTGAGGTTTATGCCTAAAGTCAGACCTGTGTTCATGGATATGTATATATCAGCTGTGCTTACTATTGGAAATACTTAGATTAATTAAGTTCATTAGCGAATCAATAAAATGGGGGAAAAGGCATAGAAAGGTACCTAGCTTTTTACAAGCTATTATCATGTATGTTACAGACTGCCACTCTCCAGTCAATTCATAATTTTGTTGTTTTGTGTGATTTCTAATCACCAACACCTCAGATCTTACTTCTGTTGCTTGAAATAAATAAACCCATCGTTAACTTGTTGCACCTTGATTAAGTGGAAAGATGATGTAACTGGAAATATTAATATTTTTCTAGGTGTCCACACAACCACAATAATGATGTTGGGTTCTCTTTGGGTTTGGTTTAGTGAGAAGAGGATGCATTTTATTTTCCCAAGAGCCTAGCAAAGTACACAAAACAGGAATTACTACCTGTTATTTCACAGTTGAAAAAAAAACAAGCTCAGAAAAATTAAATTACTTACCCAAGGCCGCACAACTTAGATGAAGGTAACTGCTCCTAGAATTCATAATTTGTCTCCTAGATCAGTGATATCATTGTAAGTGGCTCCATTTAAAAATCCTTTACATAATATATTTTATAAACACTTTCTGGTTTTCTAGAAGATCTTCCACAGAACAGCAGTTGTATGAGATGCACTATAAGGCAAAAATGTGGTGGTCAAATGTCAGTAATGTGCCTATATTAGTGTCTTCTAGCAGGGTGTTGGTTACCACATGAAAGCCTCTGAGAAGCCCTGCAGTTACAAGACTTAAAAGTTGGCGGACCCAACATTGTCACAATGTATTTGACCATGGGGAGGCAAGAGTGAGAACATAGAGGCCATATTCCAACAATACAGGGAAGAGATAGGATATCTGGGCAACCGTGGGAAGCAGCAGAGGTGATAGGAAGTAGGTGAATTCTGAACCTATGTCAAGTAAGATGGATAGAATATAGAGCATAAGAGGGCATGGCAGGTGAGATGGTGGTTAAGGTGCTGGACTCCCACATGGTGGACCATGGTTCAAGTCCTAGACCTGGCGACTTGCTTTCTCAATTTCCCTCTCTCTCTCTTTCTTCATCTCTCTCTGTTTAATTAAAATAATAATGATTATTATGATGAATAAAATAAAATTAAATTATTATTTTTGAAAAAGGAATATAGAATATAGTAAAATGGGAGGAGGTAAAGATGACCCTGAGACTTCATTGTATTTTTTTACATTACATTTAATCACATATACCTTTACAGTGTATAACATTTCTTTTTCTAGCACAATTACCATACGTATTAGTCAAGACAAAGACATAACTTTCCACATCATCATCAGCAAATGTCTTTTCATTTTTTTCAGATTATTATTTTTTAAAAGAATTTTTTTTTTTGGAGAAGTTTTTGCTATAGGGTGTGTGCGCTCGCCAGAGAGACAGAGAGAAACAGAGAGACGGAAAGCGAGAAATCACCCCCCCCAGGGGGGATGGCCACGCTGCAATCCCTTCTCCTTCATTCTCCTCTCGGGATCTTGGGCACGCCCGTACATGCGCCCAGCGTTGAGTTTAAGCCACCGGGTCCAGGACTCGAACTGCGGTTGACTACGTGGGAGCCCAGTGACATAGCCTTTACGCTAACTGCTGGTCCCTAAAAGAATTATTTCAACATTATTTATTTACTCATTTTAATTTGCCCATAGAGGGACAGAGAGAGAGAGAGAAAGTGAGAAAAAAAAATGCCAGGTCTAGTACTCGAACCACTGTCAGCCATGTAGGAGTCCAATGCTCTTAACTACCATGCTGCTTGCCAGCCCCTCATTTTTTTTTAATTCTTGTTATTTTTTAAAAAAATATTCACTTATTATATATCATTTGCTTATAAAGAGAATTTACCTAACATGAAATACTTTCCAGACCAGTCTAGTTGAGAATAATATACATATTCATCAAAAGGTAATAAACCATTTATGTGTCCCACAAATGTCCTGGTTCTCTATTTTTTCTTCTGCTTTCATTCTCTATACTCTTTCTTTCTCCTCCCTCCCAACCCCCAGCACTTTCTTCAGTGTCCATAACTATTTTCATTGCTTTTAAGACCTCCAACATTTCAATCTCTACCATAGAGTGCAGGTAGTTGATATATATTAAGTAGATACATACAATATATTTCTTTCATAGCTTGGCTTGCTTCACTCAGCAATAAATCTTCCATTTTCAACCACTTTCTATCAAATACCAGGGTCTAGTTTTTTATGGCTGAGTAGTATTCCATAGAGTATATATGCCACACTTTTTCAATACATTCATCTGTTTGTGGACATTTGGATTGGTTCCAAGTTTTAGCAGTCATGAATAATACTGCAATAAATATTGATGTGCAAGTACTTTTCCAACTGTGCATTCTCCTGTCCTTTGGGTAGACACCCAGAAGTGGGATTGCTGGATCAAATGATAGTTCTATTTGTAGATCTTTGAGGAACCTCCATATTGTTTTCCACTGTGGCTGGACTAATTTACATTCCCATCAACAGTGTAGGAGAGTTCCCCTTTCACCACAACTCTGCCAACACTTATCACTTTTTGTATTTTTAATCTTTTATTCTAACAGGGGTTAGGTGGTATCTCATTATGATTTTAATCTGCATCTCCCTTTTGATGAGGGATGTTGAGCATTTCCTCATATGTTTTATGGCTGTTTGTATTTCTTCTTTAGAGAGATTTTCGTTCCGCTCATTTTCCCATCTTTTAATTGGGTTAATCATTTCTTTTTGAGTAAGCTGCTTGAGTTCCCTGTGTATTTTGGTTGTCAATCCCTTGTCTGAGGCATAGTTTACAAAAATATTCTCCCATTCTGAGGGTTGTCAATTCACACTAATTACTATGTCCTTTGCTGTGCAGAAACTTCTTAATCTGATATAGTCCCACTTGTCTATTTTAGGGATTATTTCCATGCTTTGGGACTCTTATTTAAGAAGTCTTTGCCTACCCCAATGTTTCCCAGAGTTTCCCCAGTGTTTTCCACCAGTAGTTTTATAGTTTGAGGTCTTAGGTTCAGATCTTTGATCTATTTTGAGTAGATTTTTGTTAATGGTGAAAGATGGGGATCAAGTTTCATCTTTCCGCAGGTGGATACCCAGTTTATTCAGCACCGTATACTAAAGAGGTTTTCCTTTTCCCACTGGATTGACTGGTATCCCTTGTCAAAAATCAGTTGGCTAGGGACCAGCAGTTAGCATAATGGCTGTCGCTGAACTCCCATGTAGCTGACCACAGTTTGAGTCCCAGACCTGGTGTCTTAAACTCATGCTGGGTGCATGTGTGTGCATGCCCAAGATCCTGAGAGGAGAATGGAGGAGAAGGGATTGCAGCGTGGCCATCCCCCTGGGGGTGATTTCTCGCTTTCTATCTCTCTGTCTCTCTGTCTTTCTGGCGAGCACACACGCCCTATAGTAAAAATCTCTCAAAAAAAAAATCAGTTGGTTGTAAATCTTCGGGTTTATTTCTTGGGTCTCTATTCTATTCCATTAGTCCACCTGTCTTTTTTTGCCAATACTATGCTGTTTTAATTATCACAGCTTTATAGTATATCTTGACCTTGAGATTTTAGAGCCAAGCAACAGATGAATACAATTGTCACTTAGAGAACATTTTCCTGGACTACAATTTTTTCTTACCATCGTAATTTCTTACAGCATCAACTCTGTTAGCTCCAGAAGTTTTACAGCTTTAATTTTATCTTTGCTGATGAGATTTTTTTCAATGTTGAGCTTCTCATTTTTTACTTACTATTGTGTTCCCAGTTCCTCACACAACATAGGCACTACACAAATATTTGTTAAATAAATTAATGAATGGAGACTAGTATAATGTAATTACTTAAACATTGTAGCTACCATAATATTAATCAATCTGATCTGTAGGCAATATTAATATTACTAGTCATTTTAGTTTACAGCGAAGGGCTACTAAAAGATGAAAGAGGAGTGACTAGTAACAGGAAGGAAGAGGTAGTGAGAAGACCCAGCTCTAATCTGACATCTTTCTCTGCATTTCTGAGTTGCCTTATGCAAGTCCCTTCCTCTCTGAATCCAGTTCTTCCAATCCCACTCATGAAAGAGTAAGACGATGTGCTCCACCAGCCCTACACCATAAGTCTGAGGGGGAGCCATGGCCCACATCCTTGGTCTTACATGTCCTTGGTAATATGTTATCCAGTGCTGCCCAATGCAGAACGTGTCTGATAAAATGCTCTGCTCTTAAATATAGACTATTCCTTAGGTGCACAGAAAAAAAGAATGCAATGGTTGCTGACGTCTTCCTCCTCCCAAAAGCTTGAAGTAGCAGATAAATATTCCAATGTTTGGTGGAGAATTAAACAACCTTCTATGATTTTCACTATCCCCAGTCCCATTAACAAGATTGCAATAGGAACTTTTGCCTTCCCTGCCCCCACAGGATACTGAGCCAAAGTCATTTGCTGTTCTAGACCTCGTCACATTCTGAACCTTGTTATGTCCATCTGAAAGAATCCTTCTTTTCCCTTTCTTTGCCCAGAAATACATTTCTCATTCGGACTCATTTTGAACCATTTTCTCTAAAGGTCAGTCTTGGGTTCTTGGATCCTTGCTACAATGCGTAAACAGTCTACAGACTTTCATTAAGTCCTTATACCAAGACCACCTTGGGGAGGGCTCAAAAATCATTCAACAAATGCCTTTTGGTTTCAGTTCATTCATTTCTGTTCTACATGACTGCCCAAGACAAAAATTTACCAGGAGAGTTTTTCCTGCTAGGTACCATCTACTCTACCATTGGTTGTCTTGATGCAGATGTCATTTGTGTCCCCTAATGCTGATGCCCTGCTAGCTTCTTTCTTTTCCCAGAAGAGGTCACTACCTGATCACAAAAACAACAGTTTCACTCCAGCCCCCAGTCCCTCACTGCTATTCAATGCTCAAGTCTTCTCAGTGGTTAATAACCAAACTTAAAATGTCATTCAATCTTTCCTAATGTTCTTGTCATTCATTTTATTATAATTGCGATTGTGAAAAAAATTCATGGAACAACTGATTATCCCTATATCAGTCTTGCTTTGTAAAGATCTCAGCATCACAGTTATTTTATTTCCTCCTTACAATGACTTCTGCTGCTACTTAGCCTAGTTCATAGGTGAGAAGATTGAAGGACAAATAGATGAAATGGCTAACACAAAAATGATCAACAAAAGAAGGATGAAAAGCTGTGTCTCCTGGTAAAAGGCTGAGGTGTTGAAAGAAAAGCATCAGGGTTTCACTGGTTGAACCAACCTTCTAAAATAGGAGTGATAGACTAGAACATGGTAACAATTCAAGCTGAGAAGTGCCATCCCCTAAAAACAGACTGGAGGTAACTTGAAAGCTAATGGCTTAGCTAGAAAGCAATTCAACTTTCTGCCTCCAGAATTCCTGAAAATAAATAGTGAAAACCATAATACAAAGATCATGACAGAGTTAACACCATAGACAAGTAGTTAAGGGACCGAGATCCCAAATGGCTGACTACAGTTAAAATCTTGGCCAAGCAGCTTGAAAAACACCCCAGACATATGTGTATGCATGTCTCAAATCCTCACAGGATGGAGAAATGGAGGAAAAGGGATTGTGGGGCGACCGTGCCCTACTGGGAGATGCTTTTTCCCCCTCCAGCTCTCAACTCTCTGTGTCTCTCTGGTGAGCACATATGCTCTCTAGCAATTAAAAAATGAGAGAAAGATAAAGGAAGCAGAAGACTACACCAAATCTGATAGTCAGTCATGGGAATGAGATTAAAAGTGTAGGCCATTGCACCATAGTTTCTTTGTCATTGAATAAGTTGCCTCAAACACATAATATCTCACTCGAAGTTCTTAAAGTAACATAATTAGGAAAAAAGGAAAGTGGGAGTTCATTGATTTACTGAAATTTTATCATGGGAACCAGCAGTTAGCGTAATGGCTATGTCACTGGACTCCCACGTAGTCGACTGCGGTTCGCGTCCCGGACCCAGTGGCTTAAAAATCACGCCCAGCGCGTGTGCGTGTGTGCCCAAGATCCCGAGAGGAGAATGGAGGAGAAGGGATTGCGGCGTGACCATCCCCCCTGGGGGGTGATTTCTCGCTTTCTGTCTCTCTGTCTCTCTCTGTCTGGCAAGTGCACGTGCCCTATAGCGTAAACCTCTCAAAAAAAAAAGAAATTTTATCAGAGGCTTACGACAACAGAAGATTTAGGAAACATGAACCATAGCAGTCTACGTGATTAAAGAGCAGGAAGTTCAGCACTGATCTTGAGGGAAGAAAAAGACTTCAGGTGAACACCACCATCAAAGCTGCCTTAGCTGTGAATGAATTATAAGTGGTCATTTTGTTTTGGAATTGAAACTCAGCCTTCAAATCCCAAGAGCAATAGTTCATATAGACAGGATTCAAAATTCCAGAAACAAGGTGGCAGAAGAATCCAATAGACCAAGCTCTGGGCCATTGCTAAGCTCTGACATCCATGGTAAATAGAGACCGCTATTCAACAATACTACAGAAAGGGACTATTCACAAGGAAGAAGATTGGATGCTGGACAGCTCGCAAAATCGAAGTCTGGGCCCACTGCACCTCAGGCTGGTGTGCACCCCCATGAGCTCATTAATTCTTCCAAAGAGGCATAGAAAATTCAGAAGACACTAGCAACCATAGTCAATATTATTAGTAGCTATCATTTAACAAGCACCTACTATAAATTTAGCAAGATAATAGGTGCTATATACACATATTATCACACTTCATTTTCACAATAGCCCTGCAAGGGGTTTGATTAATTCTTTTTCACAGAAAAAACACCTCAAACTCAAAAAACAAAATAACTTTTCTAGGGTAACACAGTTTGTTTTTTTCACAGAAAAAACACCTCAAACCCAAAGAGCAAAATAACTTTTCTAGGGTAACACAGTTTGCAGTTTTCACTGGAACCCAGACCTAGTTATGTACGCAAAGCTGCAGCTCTTTCCACTGATTCTGTGCTCTCCAGGTTAAGCTAGGTAACTCTGTATTTCCATAGTAGAGATGAAAGGGAGATGAAGACTCCATGACATTAAAGCTAAAAAGGACACTGTTGGTTTGGCATCTGATGTCATCTAAAGACCAAAAGAGAAACAGTAGACTACTGGAATAATCCCAGCAGTGCATCATTTCCAATTGTTATATTTTAGTATATGGTCCAACAATAAATAAGAATGTATTTGTTGAGCAAGGCACAATATCAGATCCTATGGAAGATATAAGAACATATAAGCTGATAAATTTCTCTGTTTTTACTCAAGCTAACAAAAGACTTAGAAGACATGAATCACCATGTTTATTGTCCTTCTCTCTTCTCAAAAAGGTAACAAGGCATCTTAATTATTTTGCTTCAGATATTAAGTGGCAAGGGTCCTGGGAAGGGATAGTCAGGAGAGTTTCACAAAAGAATAAAACCTCGATTGTCTGCTGAATATTGGACAAGTGAAATAGAGAGCAAAGGGTGTTCCTGAAATTGGGATGGTAAAAGCAAAGCTATAGACATGGTGAGGAGGTCAGTCCAGCTTGAGTTAAGAGTTCATAATGTCATGGACTGAGAGAGAGAATTAAAAAGCAGGTCGAAACAAGCATATGCAGAGATTTTTGAATTCTACATAATGGGCCTTGACATTTATATTAAAAGTGATGGCTTACTTTCTCACTTTCCCTCTCTCTCTGTCTCTCTCTTGTGAATGCCTTGCCTTATAGCAAATTTAATAATAATAATAATAATAATAACAATAAATAAAAACAAATAAATAAATCTTTGGAAAAAAAAAAGTGAAGCTTAGGGAGCTATTGGAACTAGTTGGAAATGTATCCAGCTCCCACTCACCTACTATGGTTCTTAGAACTTAGCAGATATCTCACACATATTTGCTAGAGAGCAAATGAATGAATGAATGAATGAATGCTGTGTGTAGGGTGTGCTGGCATGGGAAGAGAAAGAAACTAGGGACACCAGTTAAAAGTCTATTGCAGGGGTCAGCAGGTAGTGTGGTGGTTAAGGTGCTGGACTCCCATATGGCCAACTGCAGTTCAAGTCCTAGACATGGCGGTTTGTTTTCTCATTTTCTCTCTCTCTGTCTCTCTCTGGTGAGTACACATGTCCATAGCAAATTAATAATAAAAACAATAATGATAATGACGATGATAATAAGTAAAATTAAATAAATACGTCTTTTTTTAAAGCCTATTGCAATGGTGTTCTTCATGATAAAGGGTGGTGTTGGTAAAAATATAAATATTATAGAAAATTTCAAGGCCATCTGGTGGTATGGTGGTTAAGGCCCTGGATCCCACATGGTCAACTGCACAGCTCAAGTCCCAGGCCTGGTGGCTTGAAAAATTCACCAAGCGCCTATGTGTGCACACTCAAAATCCTGAGAGGAGAATGAAATAGAAGAGATAGCAGTGTGGCCATCCCCCTGAAGGGTGTTTTTGCACTGACTTCTGTCTCTCTCAGGGAAGCACACATGCTCCATAGGGGAAAAAAATTACAGAAAGTTTCAAAGCAATGAAAAAGATATCACAAAAGGAACTAAAAAGGATTATTCTAGTTCTGCCATTATTTCCTGAGTGGTAGTTCATACAAAAACAGAGGGAAAAAATGTTCTAATAATCACCAAATTCAAGAATCTACAAGCCCACCAGTGGAACTGAAGATCCCTCTATAAACACATGTCTCTGGCAGCCTAAAGACCTAGTCAGGGGAAGAAAATAGGCACAGGAAGAGAAAACATAAAAACTAACATGTTAGATTTTGGAAGAAACATTTCACCTTTTCTCCTACTGGGTAATTGAAACTCACTTTACCTCTGTTGATTGAAGAAATGCCGGTCATATTATGCCATTTACGGATGAGAAATCTATATCTCAAAAACAAACAAGCAAACAAACAAACAAACAAACAAAAAGACCCTACTATCCACAGTGACTTGACTCTAGGTAAATTGATTCTAAATCCTGCATTTCTTCCATCATCCTGTGTGGCAGTAGAAGATGTGAGCATGAAAAGAGAAAGAAAGATGAATGAAAAGGTGCAGTCCCAGGGTTTCATCCATAGATACTTTAGGAAATTGGCAATGAGATCTTCTATGGCAAGGACCCGTAACGAAATATGTGCTAAATGTTTCTCTGTGTGATAGGTAAGGACCTGACCGCTCATCTAGGAGAATTTGCAGTGAATAAGAATCTGTTTCCTACACTGAGAGTTGGTATACTAGTTGTGCATATGTAGGGGCTATATATATGTAGTTGAGATTTTTTCTTTTTTCCTTTTTTTTAGTTTTGCTATAAGGTGCATGCCCTCACTGGAGAGAGACAGAGAGAGAGAGAGAGAGAGAGAGAGAGAGGAAAGTGAGAAAGCAAATCCTACACTGAGAGTTGGTATACTAGTTGTGCATATGTAGGGGCTATATATATGTAGTTGAGATTTTTTCTTTTTTCCTTTTTTTTAGTTTTGCTATAAGGTGCATGCCCTCGCGAGAGAGAGAGAGAGAGAGAGAGAGAGAGAGAGAGAGAGAGGAAGTAAGAAAGCACCACCCCCAGGGAGGATGGCCACACCACAATCCCTTCTCCTCCATTCTCCTCTCAATATTTGAGCACACATGCACATTCACCCAGCATGTTTTTCAAAGCACCAGATCTGGGACTGGAGCTGCACAGTCAACCATGTGGAATCCATCTACCTTAACCACCACACCACTGGTTGACCCCTGTAGTTGGCATCTTTAACAAAGCTATATTGTGTCTGTAAGCAGTCACTTTCCACTTCTCCTCTCTGCATCATTCTGTCATCAAATTCCAGTGGGTACTAGGGAGCTCTCCCCCAAGGCAATAAGCCCCAGAATTACGTAAAGCTACAGTCATTCCTGTCAAACAAGATCTTACAGTTGGAAACATGTCTCGTAGTTTCGGCAGTTTGGTTTCTTGGCAAGAGCCAAAACTGCTGAGTTCTTCTCACTGGAAGGATCAGAAAGCTGGGGTATGTCATGGCTGTGCTCTCTGCATCCTTTTTTGTGACGTAGGATTGGTCAAGGAGTTGACTGAAATTTCATAAAAGCTTTATGAGACACAGCAAGTACAAAGGCTCTGAGGCTCTGAGCCACAATTGCTTTCATAAAGCCCAGCTATTGCCATCAGGTCTCCAATCAAGGCTGAAGAGAAAAGTTGACCACATGTCCTTTCTGTCTACTGGGTTTTGGGAAACCATGACACATATTGCTTCTTCATTATGACTCATTCAGAACCACTAGGTTCCACTGACGGGATGGGAATGATCCAGAGTTTGCCTCCGCCAAAACTGTCTACTTCTTGAAAATTATTAAATGAAGAATATGCTTGAATTTTAAGTCACCACAGCTAGTTAATCCCAGTAGGTGTCCACAAGGTCGACATCCCCTCACGTGTGTCACTGTTTGCCTTTTCACCAGTCCTTCACTAATGTCGCCATTCAGACTTGCTAAGAAAAATGGCTTCTTTCTGAAATCAGAATCCATTGCAATTGGGATTAAAGCAGCCAACAATATGGAGTGGCACAGTGGTACACGCAGGAAGGTAATGGTCTCACCACAGTTTTGCTCTCCTCACCCCTCTAAGTAACTGGGCCTTGGTGCTTAGGAAGTCATTCTCTTTAATGAAGTTATCCTTTCTTATGTGTGTCAAAAAGTTAAAAAAAGAACATTGGGAAGCATTGCCTAGATTAAGTTCCTAGAGGAACTTAAACCTGGTAGAAAATTAGGCAATATTTAGCAAAGTCTTAGAAAGTGCATGCCCTTTAAACCACAAATGCCACTCCTAGTAACTTATTCTATGTTAACAATTAGATATAAAAGAATAAGGTGTAAGGCTGTTCATCACAGCATTGTTCATAATAAGGAAACATTATATACAACTTACATATCTATAATAGAGATTTAATTAAAAACATTCTTATATTTGTAATATTACGTGTAATATTCAGCAGTCATTCAAATGCTATAGACACTCCTTGGTAGTCTAGTGGTTAGGATTCAGTGCTCTCAATGGTATAAAAATTCTTTCATTGATTTGGCAGGAAGTTTATGACACATTATTAAGGATGAAAAAGTATTTTAAAATAATCATTGGAGTAGTATTGCATTTTGTTTAAAAATACGTTAAAATACTCATATAATCATAAGTGTATATTTTATGAATACCATAAAAGATATAGAGTGGAAGTACAGGATTACCCAGTGTATGATTCCTACCAGGGTGATGGAATTGTTTTAAGATTTGGCATTTCTGAAGTTGAATAAAGCTAAACCCTGAGTAAAAGAAAGAGGCTCTTCTCTGAAATGGAAGATCCTTCTTGCAATCAGTCTGCCAAGAAAAAAAAAAAAAGGCGTGCCTCTTGGAAATTAAACATTAAAAAGAGAGATTTTCTTCCTGAGTCTTTTATCCCATTGAGTTCTCTTCAAAAGTATTTGAGACATGTAACATCTCAAGAGTGAACTGGTCAGGGAAGAAGTATGTCAGGGTGTTCTCAGAGCTGAATTCTGGGTCATTTTTCTTTGCACAATCCCTTAGGAAGTTGTAAAATCGTTTCTATGTTCCGATCTGCTCTGGAGATTTAATGATAGTAATAACTACCATTTGTTGGAGAAGCTTCAATTCTCTGCACAGCTGTGTGAGATAGAAGGGATCACCCTGTGTAGTGGAAAGGAATAGTTAACATCCCTGAGCTTTAACCCAAGCCCAACATTATCCTAAGGCCTCTAGATGTATTTTCATGCTGCAGTCCTCACAAGAACCTGGAGAAGTACTAGCATCACCTTCACTGTATGGTTGAGGAAACTGACAAGCTGGTACAGCAAGATGAACCTGATAACTTTTGCAAAGTTATACATCTTACTTATGGTGAGGATGGGATTCAGATCCAGGTAGTTTGACCCTAGAAATTTTAACCATTAAGGCCTATTTCCAAATGACAGAAACAAGAGAAGAGGGATCGTCCACTTTTGACCAAAAGCATTAAACTGAGAATCATACCAGAAACCAGCATGATGGTAGCATGATGGTAGCAGAAGGATTAGAGGAAAAGTGACCCTCCCCAAGTAGAAGACCACACATTCCAGGGACAGATGGATACTGGCACTGCTAAGTGGCTGTCTATCACTCCCTTGCCACCCCCATGACTCTTGCTCTAATGCTAACTTTGGGCAATTTGCTCTCCATTTTGTTCAAAGAAACTGAATTCTCATAACATCAAGCAGAAATCTAACTCTCCCTGTGAGATGTGTCCACTCGGTCACTTGTTACACATTGCTGAGCAAAGCATAGAGCAGGTGCTAAGGATATGTGGTTAACGAGTTCTCAAACTCTTGGTAAAGATATCAAGGGATTGTGGGTTATGGACCATGGTAGACCTGTGAACACAGACCCGCAGATTGGCCTTGAAGTCTCTGGGAGATGAGTGCCATGGAAAGCAAGGCCCACGGACACCCACAGCTTTGCACAGACCTGACAACATCACTTTCAACATGACTTAGGTGTCCCCAGTGGGCTTTAGGCCATCACTGCAGAAGTGGGAAGTGCTTGGCCTTTCTGATGGAGCAAGCTAAGACCTCTAGGGAAAAAATCCTTCCAGGGATTCCCTGAGACCACAAACAGACATCCCATATGATTGCCACCAGCTGTTCCTCTCTCACACACCAGTGGCAATGACCAAAACAACTAAAGAGAATTGAATGAGTTTGACCCCTGGACTAAGACAATTTGAGTCCCAGAATGATACAGCTTTTCCTCTCACCTTATGCCTTGCCTCTTCTAGAAACTTTTTCAGTTGGACATAGTATATGCAAATAAACACACATATCTCACTCACAGATGCTCCAACACACATACCCATGCATGTGCTCAGATTCTCCTAAAGCAAAAACTTGTTTTTTCCAATATTTTTTTTTCTGAGAGATTTTTGCTATAGGGCGAGGGCACGTGAGGGCACTCACTTAAGAGCCAGAGAGAGAGAAAATGAGAAATCATCCCCCAGTAGGGATGGTCACACCGTGATCCCTTCTGCTCCATTCTCCTCTCAGGATTTTGGGCACACATTGTACACATGCCCAGTGTGCTTCAAGTCACTGGGTCTGAGACTCAAACCATAGTTGACCATGTGCTAGTCCGGCCCTTTAACCACTATGCCACATGCTGGCCTCAGCAAGCACTATTTAAAAATATTGGAGGACAATGACATGTGTTGAACTTGAATTACTACAGCAGCAATTTTCGTTTGAGTCCAAAATCAGGGAGGAGGGACTCATTTGTTCATTTATTTTTTATTATGATTTCTGATTTACATCTATTCAATATTTATCTCTCTAGGTCACAGTATGGTTTTTCAAAGCATGGATAGAATGCGTATCAACTAACTCAAAGTATACACATATTCATCTTTTTTTTTTTTTGGAGAGGTTTTTCACTATAGGGCGTGTGCACTCGCCAGACAGACAGAGAGAGACATAGAGACAGAAAGTGAGAAATCACCCCCCAGTGGGGATGGTCACGCCACAATCCCTTCTCCTCCATTCTCCTCTCGGGATCTTGGGCACGCATGCACACGCGCCCGGCATGAGTTTTAACCCACCAGGTCCGGGACGTGAACCGTGGTCGACTACATGGGAGTCCAGCGACATAGCCATTACGCTAACTGCTGGTTCCCCATATATTCATCTTCTTCAACAATGAACATTATACTATACTATGCACATTTGATTATTGTTCTAGTAGTGTTTCTTGGTTTGCTTGTATTTGGTTTTGTTTTTTAAAATTGTGTGTTGAATTTTCCATATTTTTTATTACTGTAATACAGTATATCCCCCTTATTTATGAGCATTCTTAGGTTCATTACTTTTTTTTTTCTTTCTGGGCCCCCACCCACACATCTGCTATGTGATTTCTGGTATCTACCATTATTGTCTCTAATTTTATGCCTTTGAGATCTTCTGTTTCCATCATAGAGCACAGACACTCAGTGTATGTTAAGTAGGGACATATAGTATTTATCTTTCTTTTTAAAAAATGATTTGTTTAACTAAAAATCTATTTATTATATATGTATACACACACACACACACACACACATATTTGTGTGCGTGTGTGTGTGTGTGTGTGTGTGTGTGTGTGTTTGATTTTGTTTGTTCCAGTTTTGTCCACTTTGTGTCAAGTTTTTTAAAATTTTTTTTAAATTATTCATTTAATTTTATCTTATTATTATTATTATTATTAATTAATTTGACCAGTGAGAAACAGAGCAAACTGCCAGGTTCAGGACTCGAACTATAGTCAGCCATGTGGGAAGTCTAGCTCCTCAACTACCACGTCACCTGCTGGCCACTGGATTTTTTTTTTTTTTTTTTTTTTTGGCGAGTAGTATAATATTCAAGTCAATATCTATGGCCCAGATGCTGTGTCACTGAGCAAGAATTAATTATGGCTGGGACCAGCAGTTAGCATAATGGCTATGTCACTGGACTCCCATGTAGTCGACGGTGGTTTGAGTCCCAGACCCGGTGGCTTAAACTCACGCCGGGTGCGTGTGAGTGCATGCCCAAGATCCCAAGAGGAGAATGGGGGAGAAGGGATTGTGGTGTGGCCATCCCCCCCGGGGGGGGGTGATTTCTTGCTTTCTATCTCTCTGTCTCTCTCTGTCTGGCGAGCGCACACACCCTATAGTAAAAACCTCTCCAAAAAAAATAAAAAAGAATTAATTATGGCTGTGTCAAATTGAACGCAGTGTACAACTGACCCACAGTCACACTTGCTAAGAGCATTGAGCTTTCTGGAGCCAGCCCCTCTGCTGTCTGTCTTAGAGCTATGTCAGAAGCTAATAGCAGAAAAAGAAGCACTGTTGCTCAGCTTAATTGAGCGATCATTAGGACTTCCTCCAATAAAAAAGTAAGCAGGGGAATTGCCATTGACTTCCCTGGGGCTATGAGGGGTGTGGGGTCCAAGGACTACTTTACACAGGATAAATATATCTGAAGTTGCCTAACTTCCAGCCTGATCTAATTAGTAAACACCTTCAAAGGGATCAAGCTGATTTCTCAGTGGTAAAGGTGGGCAAATAAATATTTAAGAGCACATCTGTGTAGGTGGAGGTAAGGAAAGGAAACAGATTAGGAACAGATATGCATTAACTTTGGAAGCTCTGTTGCATAATCATTCATGACTTTGCCCCTTCCACTGGCCAAACATGCCTCTTCTCCAAGGCTTCTGTGGGACCTGGCTCACAAGAAACTCAGCTGCCTTGCCTCCAAATGAACTATTCCAGGACATGGACTCATTTAACCTTATCATAGCTGTGGTCAAAGCCTTGGCCACACAATACCACAATTGTTTTGGATATGAAGGTTAAACAAGATCTATTTAAAGGGCTAGAATAGAAGAAAGCTATGTAGCAAAGTCTTATTAACTTGCAAATAATACTAAAATTGTTGCTGTTTTAATCTGCCAATGATGTAACCTAAAGGACTCCCTTTCCAATAGTGGTTTTCTGGGCAACAGCAATTATCCATTGTAACTCTGCAGAAGACCAGCCTTGTCTGTAGCATTTCCAGATTCTCCATGCTTTTTCAGTGGCTGTGGCCAATTATCACCTAGCTCCCCATGGCAGCTAGCAAGACCTCCTGGGTCACACAAAGGCTTTGAAAGGATCAAAGTACATGCCACACAACTGAACTATAATCAGTTACACCTCCACCGTTAGTAGTCTGGGGGAGATGGGATAGATTTTTGTAAGTGAATTTAAAACTAGGAGTCAGACTTAGAATTATAATTAAATTCTCTGGAGTAGTTGAGAAAAGAGGGGCCACAATGAGCTTCCTAATACATTTTATTTCACATCAGTAAAGGGCAATAGGGGAATAGCGAATACATCTGTTACTTCCTAGGCATGATGTGGGTACTCTGTCCTTTGATTATCTCACCTACTCCTCATAGCAAACCTACAAACTTGGTATCCTCATTTCTCAAAGGAAGCTGAGGATTAAACACATCAGACGGGCTACACACAACCTGGTCTGTTTGGTTTTTGTCTTGTTTATTTTTGGTTGGCTGGCACTGTTTTGTTTTGTTTTTCTGCCATGTAAGTATGTATGTGTATATATATATATTGATCACTCATCCAACAAACACTGTAAAATACCTGAACGGAAAAGCTTTCTCTGTCTTCTTCCTACTATATTCCTAACATACAGTAAGTGCTGGATCAATATCTTTCTTTACACATTCAAAACATATTAGACACTAGAGATAGAACAGTGAGAAAGACTGAAAGGTACCTGTCATTACTAAGCTTATATTTTAGTACAGAGAGAAAAATCATTCAATAAATAAGCAAGCCATGGAAGAAAAAGAAAGAAAGGATGGAAAGCAAGAGGCAGGAAGATAAGAAGGAAGAAATAAATTATCAGAAAGCAAGGAATGTCATGTAGAGAACTGAGATTGGAAGATGAGAGGGAGAGAACCAAGGTGGCACCTCAAACAGGGTGCTCAGGACAGGATGCTCAAAGGAGGGAACTTTTTTAAAATTTGCTATCGGGCATGTGCGCTCACCAGTGAGACACAGAGACAGAAGGGGGGAGGGACAGCAAGAAAGTAAGTCACCACGAAACAAGATCAGCCCTGTGGGAGTCCAGCACCTCAACCTTCACACCATCTGCTGACCCCCAGGAGGAGACTTCTCAAGTGAGATCTGAATGACAAGAAAGAAGAAATCATAGGAAATCAAAAGATTAGATTACAGCCAAAGGGACTGCAAAGGTAAAAAGAGCTTTAAGTATAAGTAAGTAAATAAATAAATAAATAAAAACCTGATTAAAACAACATTCAAATCAGCAACAACAACAACAGAAAAAGTACAGCTAGCACAGGTCAGGAGTGAGGGGCAAAATTATACAAGATGATGTCAAGAAGGTGAGTAGGACCCGGTGACACAGGACCTTTTAAGTCAAGATAAGGCATCAAATATTTGTTCAGTGAATAAATGCACGGGCCTTGGAAAACATAAGCACTAACAGTCTTTCAGGAGTTTGCACTTGCATCAGAAAGACAAAATCCACTGAAAGGTACCTGTCATTACTAAGCTTATATTTTAGTACAGAGAGAAAAATCATTCAATAAATAAGCAAGCCATGGAAGAAAAAGAAAGAAAGGATGGAAAGCAAGAGGCAGGAAGATAAGAAGGAAGAAATAAATTATCAGAAAGCAAGGAATGTCATGTAGAGAACTGAGATTGGAAGATGAGAGGGAGAGAACCAAGGTGGCACCTCAAACAGGGTGCTCAGGACAGGATGCTCAAAGGAGGGAACTTTTTTAAAATTTGCTATCGGGCATGTGCGCTCACCAGTGAGACACAGAGACAGAAGGGGGGAGGGACAGCAAGAAAGTAAGTCACCACGAAACAAGATCAGCCCTGTGGGAGTCCAGCACCTCAACCTTCACACCATCTGCTGACCCCCAGGAGGAGACTTCTCAAGTGAGATCTGAATGACAAGAAAGAAGAAATCATAGGAAATCAAAAGATTAGATTACAGCCAAAGGGACTGCAAAGGTAAAAAGAGCTTTATGTAAGTATAAGTAAGTAAATAAATAAATAAATAAAAACCTGATTAAAACAACATTCAAATCAGCAACAACAACAACAGAAAAAGTACAGCTAGCACAGGTCAGGAGTGAGGGGCAAAATTATACAAGATGATGTCAAGAAGGTGAGTAGGACCCGGTGACACAGGACCTTTTAAGTCAAGATAAGGCATCAAATATTTGTTCAGTGAATAAATGCACGGGCCTTGGAAAACATAAGCACTAACAGTCTTTCAGGAGTTTGCACTTGCATCAGAAAGACAAAATCCACAACAATTCCTTCAAGACTAGCCCTATAGTGAGCCAGGCACTGTACTAGACAGAGGGGATACCAGGTGGACAAGCCATGTCCCTGTCCTTCTGCCAGTTCACAGTTCTAAGGAAAGAGACAAGACCATGGAACAGAGCAACACGTTCTTGAAACATTATGTAAGCACATGGAAAACATCTAACTCAGCCTGGAAAAAGTGAAGAAAACAGCTAAGATAGCATATAAATTATAGCCAAGATAAAGAATTCAGGAATGGGTTGGTCCCTGCAGGGTGAAAAGGTTAGGGGAAACTCTTAGAGAAAGCTAGACTTGATCTGGATCTTCAGGAGTAAACAGGACTTAGAGAAAGGGGTTCCAGGATAAATAAGAAAGGCACAAAGGTTTCAATCAAAAGTCGTACACCTTGGTAAGTCATCAGAGCTCCCAAAGCCTCTGTTGCTCCTAACCACTTCCTGTACACACATTTGTAGGCTCCATGCTCATCCTCCCACTCTGCTGAAACACAGTTGAAATGATCTGTAACCAGCCCTCAGATCATCTTTCTGAAATCAAAGTCTGATTTTCATTTCAACTAGCAATACTATATATACCATATATATACTAGTATATATACTATAAATATAGTGATACTATATATATGATACTGTCTTCCTGATGACTGAACATTCCCATGGATAACTCCTAATCTCATCAGTTTTTCTTTCTTGGTAAAGAGATCCTTCCTTACAATAGAAGTCTGCTTCCTTGATACATGATCAAAGCATGTTGATCAACAATTTCTAGGTAAGAATGATTATCAAAATCTCAGAGGCATTTAACAAAGCATTCCTTTCTCATTCATAAAAGTGCGAGTTGAGGGGCCAGCAAGTGGCATGGTGGTTAAAGGCGCTGGACTCCCCCATGGCCAACCACGTTCCAAGTCCTGGACCTGGAGGCTTGCTTTCTCACTTCCTCTCTCTGTCTCTCTCTGATCAAACGGGAAAATAATAATGATAATAATAATAAATAAAGTTAAATAAAGTAATTCTTAAAAAAAAAAGTGTGAGGTGACATGGGACCAGCAGTTAGCACAATGGCTATGTCACTGGACTCCCATGTGGTCAACCACGGTTCGAGTCCCGGACCCGGTGGCTTAAACTCACACTGGACACGTGGGCATGCGTACCCAAGATCTCGAGAGGAGAATGGAGGAGAAGGGATTGCAGCGTGGCCACCCCCCTGGGGGGGTGATTTCTTGCTTTCTGTCACTCTGTCTCTCTCTGTCTTTCTGGCGAGCACACGCGCCCTATAGCAAAAACCTCTCAAAAAAAAAAAAAAGTGTGAGCTGACGTGAAGGCTGTACATGGTTCCTCTGCAATCACTTGGCAGATCAGCTAGAGGCTGGTTCATCTAGGCTGGCTTAGGTGAGCTATGCAGGGTCTCTCCACAAGGCTAACCAGGACTTAACACGCATGTCTGTATTACGGTTCCAAATTCAAGAACGGAAGCTGCATGACCAAAGCAAATCACAGGACCAAATGGAATGAAGAATTAGGGAAATAGATTCTGCCCTATATGAGAGAAGCTGCAAAGTACAGCAATCATTCTGCTCTGTACCACATGTTCATGAGCTCATGGAACGTAGCCAAGCTTAACTTGGGTTTTAAGCCATGCTATACCATTGACTTGCAGGGAAGTTAGTTAACAACCTTAGACCTTGAGTCATGAATTGTTGTCAAGTACATTTGCATAGCACTTTTAATTGTCTGAACCAAAGTATAACCCTTCACATTCAATTTTGTCTCCATTGCGTCAGCCAGCATCAATCCCTCAATATCCCTTTCCATAGCAGTCATTTGTATCTCTCTTATAAGAGGAATTGCCAACTATGATCAATATCTTTGTGTGTTTCCTTACTATATCTGATGTAAGCAATATGGCGATACATTTTTATCAGATTGGTTCTAACAACATGTTCAGTACAGGAATGACCACGTTTTCAAACCTTCCTGTATGTGATGGCAACCATAATGGTGCTAGACTTATAAAGACCCTTAGCTACCACAGAAAGTCACACAAAAATGAACCAATATCCAGTACAACACAATTCCAATGGGGCAAGTCAGTGACTCAATTGTTTTCATTTTTGTTTCTGTTGTTCTTGTGCTTTTTTTTTTTCTTTTTTATTAAGGTCCTTGTTTTTTTCAAAATAAAATATTATGTGAAAATTCAACAAGAAAAGCAGATACACATGGGACTACTTACTGTCGTTGAAGGAAGGGACATTCTTGAAGTTCTTTCTACTCAACTTTTCCCATCCTAATCTTCTAAGGCCTCCTCACCTGTCATGGAATAAAATTTGGAAGCCATTGAACAATGTCAGTGGTTTTCAAATGTTGACAAACATGACTCTCAATAAAAAACACATGTTGGTAGTGATCCAGAACACACACACACATTTAGACAACTAAAACTGCTGTTTCTCAACCCTATTACCTAAGTGTAATACACTGTGATGGTCCCTATTCTACTCATTTCATTTTTTGAATGTTGGTTGTGAACTACTAAATTAATTTTTCCAACCCATTAAACAAGCCGTACCCCACACTTAGAAGCCAATAGACCAGGTGAGATCTCTTGAAGAAGTTCTTCAGCTTCTAAACTTAGTGGCCTATGGTCCTGAGCTTCTGTGTCAATTTCTATGGCTTACTCTCAGTAACTAAAAGGGAGTGGTGATTGGCACTCCCCAAAAGAGCAGCAGTGAACCCCTAAATAAGCCATGATAATGTTCCCCCAGGATAATATTGGCCACATGACCTTGTGGACACTAGTAAAACCAGTTGATGAGCCTTTTGAGGAGAGTCTATTCTGAAGTCAGACTACATTAGTTTAAATCCCACTTGTACCAATTATAGCCTGGGTTACTCAGACTTATTGTTTAATCTGTCTGATTAATGTCAGAAAGTCAGTGACCTCCTCTAAGAGTTAGGTCTAATAATTTTGCCTACCCTATCTGTGTTAGCAATGTTAACAGCATTGAATAAAGTCATGCCTAATGAACTTAGCACAGTGCTGGCAACACAGGAAGTGCTCAAATTTCCCTAGCTTTGATAAGGAAGTGGAGGGCTATTCTTTTTTTCCCCAAAGGAGTGAGTTCAATGATCAAGTCAAAGATGTTGATTTTCTCATTCAAAAACATCCCACTTTTATAGTTAGGGAGCTATCCTTTCAAATTCCTGCTCTAGGCTCCACCACAAGACGACAGTGTAAGCTATGGAGCAATGCTATGCAATACTGGAGCCACATGGGAGAGCCTGGGGCATGGATCTAAATTGACCTGAATACATCGAGTGAAAGGATGACTCTTTCTCTTGTGACAGAAAGAAAATTTTTAAAATACCCTTCTCTATCAATCAAGATTTTTGGTCTTCGATGTCTCACTTACACTTTATGAGCCTCAAGATCCTTAACAGTGAAATAAGAATAACAAACTTGTCTGATAGGGTTGCTGTAAGAATAGCTGAATCATGATGACGTGATAAATACAAAACATCTGATACCATGTCTGGTCCATTCTAAGTACTCAGTAAGAGGAAGAAAAGCAGAGAGACACTGAGAAAAATAGACATCCTAATTATATCTGGCAGTAACAACAGCAACAAAAATCAAAGTGCTTTGAAAAGCAACTGTCCATAGTTTTCAAGTGATTAAAGAACATTAAGTTTGTAACAAATTCCCAGCCACAACCAAATCACATTGGTCATCTTAGCTGTGATGTATTGCTCTAAAATGCCAGGCCCTGTCGAGGAACTCCAGCAGCATAAAGTCAGAACATGCATCACTCTTTCATGAGCATGTGTGTGCATGTGTGTGTAAGTGTGTGTGTGGGTATGCTTCATCCATTTGCTTCAGCAAACACAATTGTCTTCTGTGTTCCATTCAAACTGTTTTGTTTACAGGACAATCGAGGCAAGTTAGTAAGTAACCTATAATCAAGTGTTTCTCTCAAGCTCTCCCTTTTATTGAGCACGTACTTTGTAGGGGCACTGCGCTGGGTGTTTCACATACATGATTTCACTGATCCTCATAGCAACATGATCAGTAGGCTTTGTTAGAACCCTTTTATAGTCAAGAATTCTGAGGTCATGTAACCGTTCAGAGTAAGAATGTTAACTCAGGTCTCTCCATTAATACCTAAATCCTTTAAACCTACCTATCATTCCACTCCCATGAATTAAGAGATGTAGCATAAAGATCAGGAGATGTAACGTGCAATACCAGCTATGTGGTATCTGTATGTGTATATCATAACAGCATAGAACAAGAATTAACATGGGCTTCAGACTTAGTCAGACCTGTATACTTACTCAACCACTTAACACCATTGGGGAGAGAGAAAGTGAAGCATGTGGATTCATGATATAATAGAAAACGTATGGTCCAGCCACTGTGACATACAGTAATGCAGTGCCCTGAAATCTGGAAGCCACATGCCAAACTGTGGGTTCAGATACCCAGGTTGGACTACCAGGGGCACACAGAGGTGCCCAAAAAACTGAGGGACTGGAGGGCTGGCTGAGGAAAGGGGATCACAACATCAGGAGACCCTATTGACAGTGGTTCTCTCTCCCTGTTTCTCTAGTGCATATACACACGCAGGAATACAAACACCCCATCAACCCAGTGCTAGAAGTCACCCGAGTGCACATCTAATTCTATCTCCTTACATTGAAGGTGAGAAAATCAACCTGAGTGGGGATGAGAGCACCAGCAGCCCCCTGCCTGTGCTCCCCAGGGAAGAGAATTGTCATGGATAAGGTAGATTCTTACAAAAGAGGGTTGCTCTCATTCTGAGATTTCCTTCTATCCACTCCTTTGTGGAGGTCAAGAGAAGGGCAGGGGAATGCTCTCATGACTTGACTTCTGGGTCTCCACACCCAAGAATGCAGCAGAGGCTTAAATAAATCAGACTGCAGGCAAGAATTCAGACAGGCTCCCCACATGTTCTGCCTTTTTTTTTTTTCTCCTAGTGGATACCATCAGCTGTCCTGTTGCTAAGAGACTAGAGTGGGTGGGTAAAGCCAATAGCCATATTTTTCAAACTTATCTGCAAAACCGGTTTGCCTGTACTCCTCCCAGGGGTTCGGCTTCCTTAAGAACAGGATATTACAAACAGGCAGATGGAGAGAGTGAGACTACATTTTTTCGAGAAATGGAGTGAGTTTTTCCTGGACATTCAGTGTCATCCAGCAGAGTCCTGGGAGCTGCCAATTATGGGTCTGATGCAATGTTTGGGAAAGAGCCGCAGAGTACACATGACTCAACAAAATATTACGATCTGCATTCCTGTCTCTTGGGAAGTTGTGCTTATCAGCACCAACAAGTGCCATGCGGTCAGCGAGAGTGCTGAGTGGAGTTTGTCATCGGAGAATTAAAAAGGAATTTAAAAAAACAACAAGAGGTTGTGGAGAGGTGAGTATTTGAATCACTCCGGGACTTTCCTTTTCTGCTGCATTCCAATCGGACAGACCTAAACCTGGCAGAGCCATGCCATTGCTCAATGTCAGAAACATTCACGTGGAATGTGGGACATGTGAACCTGGGCACCCCCTGCAGCTTCTCTGTGTGGCCCAGCATGCTGAATCCTCTATAAACACACCAGGCCTGAGCACAGAGGCAGAGCTCAGCGCCGGGGCTAGTGGGGAGGGAGTACATTTCACATAAAGGAAGGCCCAGACGTCCGCCTCCAAGATCTTTGTAGAGGCTCACAATACACTCTGATGAGCTGAACAGAAATGGAAAATGAGCCCTTGGGAACAAGTCGGTGCATTTCTTTGCCCTTAGAAGAAAGCAAAAATGTGAATTAACTTCCTCCTTCTCTGGGTTTGTACTTTGCAGTCTGAAAGAGGGGGGATAAATGAAGGGAGGAGAAGGGGAAAAATTTTGCTACAATCACTTATTTCCAGAGAACTCTAAAATGAATATACCTGGACATCAAATCCTTACCCTTTTTTGTTCAGGGGCTCCTCTTACCCCAGCTCTGGTAGCCAGGGTAACAACCTTTGTCATAGTAGTACGAATTAGAACATAACTCAGCCTACCCAAAAGCCCACTTAGACCTTAGAGCAAATTCTAGAGCTAAATATCCCAGTCAACAAAGAACTAATCATTGGTAGAGCATTTGAGGAACCATGTGCAAATCCTATCACCCCTTCTCTACCTCCAAAACCAGTATAGAAGAAAGGAGGACATCATGGCCAATGCAACATCAAATCATGGAGCTGAATGCAGAGTGCTGTGCACAAGGGTCAGGGAAGTACAGCTTCTAGGAAATAGGAACACCTACACTAAATCCAGTACTACCAACTGGCTGCTGGTAAGAACTGGATAGGTTTGTCCCATTTAATTTTTATAACAACCAATGTGGTAAGTATAACATCTTTTCAGAATCACCACTCTGTATGATAGACCAGTTAAGTGGCCTTGCCAGTCCCTACCACACAGAAGATGAAAACTTACTGCTAAAACAGTGATGATTACTCAGGCCAGCTGGC
>NW_006160026.1:864757-870454 GCF_000334495.1 Tupaia belangeri chinensis | reverse complement strand
GGACAGCAATTAGCTGAAATAATCTCAAACCACTGTTGCCCTTAATCTCTAATTGCCCATCTGGGGTTGTGGTTTTGTCTACCAAAAAGACACATAGAGGCAAGTGAAAGGGCTGTCTGATGACTATTCTAAGGCAAATTGAAGTGTGTCTCTCTAGAAGATCGACAGGTGGGCTGTGAGGAATCTTGAGCCCAGGCAGCCAAGCTGAGTGAGACCAAAGGCAGATGTTCAGAACTGAGTTGATTGCCCTATACTATGGAGTTGAAGAGGGGATAAAGGTGAGTGGGATCAGGAGAAAGGATCGCAGTAATGCTGACCTCAGGACAAATCCCAATTCTGGTTTTGGTTATGGACTGACTCGGTGACACAGACATTCTATTCATGGGGACATCAGAATGTAGTGGCACAGACATCGGCAGCCTTAGCTCTCCTCTGTAATCTGATAAAACTCATTATGCAACTTCAGGCAAATGACTTCTATCTCACGAGACAAAAAGGACTGAAGCAAATGATCATGTCCAAAGTCAGGGTTACGATTTGTGGAAAGGCATTTATAGGTTATCTATCACAAGATGGTTTGATTGCAGTATATGTCAATAGATTAAAAAATGAGTCACATGAATATATATTTGTATTTTGAAAAAATAGTTGGAAGAGTGTGTCCAAGTCTTTCTTGGTGGGGGTCAGTATGTGGTGTAATGATTGAGGCACTAGACTCCCATATGGCCAACTGTGGTTCAAGTCCAAGACCTGGTGATTTTCTTTCTTACTTTCTCTCTCTCTCTCTCTCTCTCTCTCTCTCTCTCTTTCTCCCGTCTCTCTCTGGTGAGCACGTGCCCTACAGCAAATGTTAAAATAATAATAATAATAATAATAATAATAAATTAAGTCCTTTTTTTTAAAGTCTTCCTTGCATTGTACAGAACATAAAGAAAAACGCCATCCTCACAGTGCCAGCTTCCTAAATAGGGGCATGCTTTGATATGGGTCAAAGATAACGGTGATCCTCGTCAAATCAAACTAATACTGTTTACTAGGCCTTTAGGAAAATTGCCAAAAGAAATTTGTCAGCATTATATTCCTAGCACACCACAGTAAAATACAAAGTTACTGAAAAAATGTCTGTGGCTTAAATCAGTGGCTCAGTGGAATTCAATTTTGAGTTGAGCTAAATCTTTCTCTAAGGAATAGTTGAGATCTTGTCCATTCAGGACAGCTTGAGCCAGTAATCAGTCAGGGCTATCACTTCCTTTCAACCCCACAATCTTGCCCCTCCTCCTGTATTTTTAAAGTTGATTAACACGGCTCCCTTTGCTAGAAAACTCCTATTCCTAATAGAAACCCTTCTCAAATTTCTTGTTCCCTGAAATCCTACCCCCTCTGCAGCCTTAAGACTAAAGGATCATTTCCTCTTTTGTGCCCACACTGACACATAGCACAGACAGGGAACAGTAAATAGTAGCGGCTCAAGACAGTTTGACTAATAAGCAGATGAATAAATGAACAGTATATATGAATACTGACAAATGGAGTAAATCAATTAGGTGCCTAGTAAGTGTCAGGCAATGAGCTTCCGCCTTTTGTTGAGAATCTTATTTCACTAAATGCGTTAGTTGGGAAGGGGAAGAGACTCTACAAAGCAAAACTGTGTGTAGCTATCATTGTGCCTCAGTATTCCCCAAAGTGTTTAGATTGATCCCACTTACTTTCTCACAAACTGAGGAGCAATCATGCCAACATCACCTCTTAAATGTTCATTGTTTTGAAGTGCCATGCCCAACATTTTTTCTGAAGAGCTCCCACCCACATTCCAAAGAAAAAACCAAAAGCAGAAGCAACCTCCTCTGAAAACAGGAGAGATTTTTAAAATAATGTTTGTCATTTTCACAAGTGCTTTGACTCATGCATTTTGTCATTCAGACACATGTTTCCACTCAGGCCTGTCCCTTTTCCCCTTGGATGGGGAAGGACCATTGTAGCTGAAGGGTCCTAGTCCTGCAGGAGAAAGATCTAGTTTAGGGTAATGATCTTCAAAGCAGATGCTTAAGAACCAGAGCTAGAAGCTTCTTGAGGGGATGTCAAAAGGCTTCCACCTATTTCCAAATTCAGTAGGCACTTGGACTTGCAAATATCTCTCCCAGGAAGAAAGTTGTAGAGAAACAACTAATGTGAGGGACCCCCTCCCACTGTTCTGTCTGGTAAGCACTGTATTTTCTTCACAAAAGTTTTGTGAACTTTCAAGTCACAATCGTCCATAGTGTTGGTGAGGAAGTCTATATGTTTTGAGGTGCGTATGACAAATGTCTAGTAAAATATCTAGAAGGTACGCAGAGAACTTTTCCTTGTAGTTCTCTGAGGATACAGACTAGAGCAGTGATCAAGAGGAATTTTGACTACTTTCAGTAGGTGTTTCTGTATAGTTTGATTTTTTTTATCACCAATACGAATTGACGTTTTTTAAGCTTTATTGATTTTCTATTCATGATAAAGCATACATGTGCATGAATGAGAAAGAGAGAGAGACACCCTAGATAGAGTTTCACTGATCCTCTTTCTCCAGTCCTCCAGCTTGTTGGGATCTTGGGCATACAAGCACATGCCCAGCATGTTTCAGATCAATTGGGCCAGGGATCAGAACTGCAATTAGCCATGTGGTTTCCAGCACCGCGGTCTGATTCACTACCAACTGTGCCATCTGGGCTGAACCCACATGTTGAGTTTTATTTAAAATTTTTCAAAATACATTTGTCAAAATTAAGAGACAGGATGGGTTGGGCTAGTTCTAGGGCATCACCAACATTGTATTCTCTGATTTTCCCACAGAATGGAGCCTCTTGCTACATGAATTCTCTTACCTTTCAACATTTTCCAGGTCATTCAGAGGGACTGGAAGGCTTGCAGGGGTAAAATGGTGAGAAGAAAAACTGATCCCAGCATGGAGCTGAGTTCTTGACTTGTGTGATCTCATATTGATCCTTCTAAAATCCCTACAAAATAAGTACCACTGGCTGCAGAAATGTGAGCATCCAAATAATGCCACCAATTTTTAGATTTTCTTCCACATATAAGTGGACACAACTCACCAAAACTGGAGATCATACATTGCATTCTATTTTAGTTTTTGTTTGTTTGTTTTGCTATAGAGTATATGTATTAACTAAAGAAAGAGGAATGAAAGTAAGAAATTATCCTCCGGGATGATGGCCATTCTCCAATCTTCCTTCCTCCATTCTTGTCTCAGGAATTTGAACACACACAAACACACATCCAGCATGATCTTCAAACCTCTGGGTCTGGGTCTTGAACTGTACAGTCAGCCATGTGGGATCCAGTGCCTTAACCTCCATGCTACCTCCTGGCCTCCCTTGCATTCTGTTTTAAAACTTGCTTTTACATTTGCCAATACACTGTACTGTCTCTTCAAGTCAGTAAATGTTCATTCCTATAGTCACTTTTTTCTTTTCTTTTGGAGAGGTTTTTGCTATAGGGCGCGTGTGCTCGCCAGACAGACAGAGAGAGACAGAGAGACAGAAAGCGAGAAATCACCCCCCAGGGGGGATGGCCACGCCGCAATCCCTTCTCCTCCATTCTCCTCTCAGGATCTTGGGCACGCATGCACACACACCTGGCGTGAGTTTAAGCTGCTGGGTCCGGGACTCAAACCACAGTCAACTACATGGGAGTCCAGTGACATAGCCATTACCTCCAGCTTGTTGGGATCTTGGGCATACAAGCACATGCCCAGCATGTTTCAGATCAATTGGGCCAGGGATCAGAACTGCAATTAGCCATGTGGTTTCCAGCACCGCGGTCTGATTCACTACCAACTGTGCCATCTGGGCTGAACCCACATGTTGAGTTTTATTTAAAATTTTTCAAAATACATTTGTCAAAATTAAGAGACAGGATGGGTTGGGCTAGTTCTAGGGCATCACCAACATTGTATTCTCTGATTTTCCCACAGAATGGAGCCTCTTGCTACATGAATTCTCTTACCTTTCAACATTTTCCAGGTCATTCAGAGGGACTGGAAGGCTTGCAGGGGTAAAATGGTGAGAAGAAAAACTGATCCCAGCATGGAGCTGAGTTCTTGACTTGTGTGATCTCATATTGATCCTTCTAAAATCCCTACAAAATAAGTACCACTGGCTGCAGAAATGTGAGCATCCAAATAATGCCACCAATTTTTAGATTTTCTTCCACATATAAGTGGACACAACTCACCAAAACTGGAGATCATACATTGCATTCTATTTTAGTTTTTGTTTGTTTGTTTTGCTATAGAGTATATGTATTAACTAAAGAAAGAGGAATGAAAGTAAGAAATTATCCTCCGGGATGATGGCCATTCTCCAATCTTCCTTCCTCCATTCTTGTCTCAGGAATTTGAACACACACAAACACACATCCAGCATGATCTTCAAACCTCTGGGTCTGGGTCTTGAACTGTACAGTCAGCCATGTGGGATCCAGTGCCTTAACCTCCATGCTACCTCCTGGCCTCCCTTGCATTCTGTTTTAAAACTTGCTTTTACATTTGCCAATACACTGTACTGTCTCTTCAAGTCAGTAAATGTTCATTCCTATAGTCACTTTTTTCTTTTCTTTTGGAGAGGTTTTTGCTATAGGGCGCGTGTGCTCGCCAGACAGACAGAGAGAGACAGAGAGACAGAAAGCGAGAAATCACCCCCCAGGGGGGATGGCCACGCCGCAATCCCTTCTCCTCCATTCTCCTCTCAGGATCTTGGGCACGCATGCACACACACCTGGCGTGAGTTTAAGCTGCTGGGTCCGGGACTCAAACCACAGTCAACTACATGGGAGTCCAGTGACATAGCCATTACACTAACTGCTGGTTCCAAATCACTTTTTTTTTTTTAATTGTCACCATGTTGATCCAATATTCCTTTTTTAAAAAAATTATTTAATTTTCTCTTATTCATTTGTCTTAATTTGACCAGAGAGAAACACTGAAAGAGAGAGAGAGAGAAAGTGAGAAAGCAAGCCACCAAGTACAGGACTCAAACCATGGTCGGCCATGTGGGAGTGTCCAGGCCTTAACCACCATGCCACCTGCTGGTCCCACCTATAGTCATTCGTGATAGCTGCCTACTGTTTTTCACATAGGAGTGCTATTTAACCAAAACCCTATCACATTTTGGGAATGAGAAAATGAAGTTTGGAGAATTTAGTAAGGTGCTCAGGGCCACACAGTGGGTGAGTGACAGATCTACTCCACTGGGCTCCTATTCTTTGTTTCTTAAGACAAAGTCTTACCTTTCACAATGCTCCTGCTTCAGATTCCCAGTTAGGTCTACATACGTGTGCCACCAACCTTGGCTCTTAGACAAGCCCTCACCTTGTTGCACAGGCCAACCTTGAGTTATGATCCTACTGCCTCCATTTCCCCAAGTTGCTGGGACTACAGGCACACACCACTGGACTTGGCCTTTAGGTTTGGCCAGGAATCAGACACAGGGCATACATATGGTCCTATCCTGCAGAGTACAGCTTCTTAGCAGTAAGTGCCACTGCAGCTGGGTCCCTATCCTGCAGAGCACAGAATCTTAGCAGTGTATGCCGCTGCATCTGGGCCCAGGCTTATGTTCTTGCACTCTCCTCCCCATTGCATTCTTTTCTCTCTCTCTCTCTCTCTTTTTTTTTTTTGAGAGGGTTTTGCTATAGGGTGCCCACGCT
>NW_006160026.1:863776-864527 GCF_000334495.1 Tupaia belangeri chinensis | reverse complement strand
ATTCTTTTCTCTCTCTCTCTCTCTTTTTTTTTTTTTTTTGAGAGGTTTTTGCTATAGGGTGCCTACGCTCACCAAAAAGACAGAGATAGAGAGACAGAAAGCGAGAAATCACCCCCCCCCCAGGAGGGATGGCCACACCACAAACCCTGCTCCTCCATTCTCTTCTCGGGATCTTGGGCACATACGCACATGCGCCTGGTGTGAGTTTAAGCCACCAGGTCCAGGACTCAAACCACAGTCTACTAAATGGGAGTCCAGCGACATAGCCATTACACTAACTGCTGGTCCCCATTCTTACAGCCTTGTCCTTCAGCTTCACCTAGGAGCCCTAGCCAGAACAGATCCAGCAAGGATGCCATTGGCCTTCAGTTTTTTCTAGAAGCTCTGACCAATGACGCCCTTACTGGACTCATCCTGGCCTCTCCACTTTCCCATTCTCCCATCAGGAGCAGTCACGTTTTCCAGGTGAGCAGAAAAGGAAAATGCAAAGCTCATGCATTTTACTACCACTGGGGCTCTGTAGGGTGAAATAGCTGTGATGGGCAACTTCTTACTGCCAAATTATAAGACTTATTCTCAGACTTCCTCATAGTTATTTGAATGCTCAGGTTTCTCATACACCTGTCTGCTCAATAATACATTCTCCTGAGTCCAAAAAAATAATGTGATGAAGCACAGCTAGAGGATAGATGGCCAGTATGAAAATATCTGGGGCTTTTAGTCAAAGTGGGTCTAGAATGAGTCAGCAGGA
>NW_006160026.1:829715-863745 GCF_000334495.1 Tupaia belangeri chinensis | reverse complement strand
TGGGTGAAAGGAGAAGAGATGTGAACTTCAGCAGCATTGAAAGAACTGAAGTCCCAAAATGGGGAATGTCACTCTCCTGTTTGAGGTAGGATCACTTGTGGAATCAGGAGAACATGCACATAAACCCACTTAGCAAAGTACTTGATGCTTAGAAAGCACTCCAGAAATAAAGGTAATCTTAGCATTATCTCAACAATACTAAGAAGCTGGTGCTATTATTCTCCTTATTTTACAAATTATGAAACTCAGGTGACAAAGTCCTGAGTGGTAGAAAATAGACTAACACCAGGTCTGCCTGATTCTGAAGTCCATTTTCATAACCACTAAGTTATACTTCCTCCCCAAAAAAGAAAATTTAGAACAAGAAAACCCCCCAAATTCTCATCATCTACAGATAAATGCTTTTACCCCTTTAAATACTTTCAGACTTTCTCCCATACATAAATTAATACTATTGTTCAAAATTAGGGATCAAACATTACATTCTATTTTATAACCTGCTTCTGATATTCACCATGATACCAAAAGCATCGTTTCAGGTCAGAGAATGTTCACCCCCATAGCCATGCGTGGTGGTCCTTTTTTCCTTTGGATGTGCCATAATCTTTTTTGGCCAATCCACTGTACTGGAACTGGTTTTATTTTTTCACAAATTTAATAATATCGCAGTAAACATTCTTATTACTAAGACTTTGACTTATCTGTCACAGGATGAGAAAGAGTAGATCCATTGATGCTTGTTCTAGACTAGAGTTTGGGGGAATGATGAAACGTTAAACCTAGTTCTATGACTAAAGTGTGGAGGAAATGGATCATCCTGCCTGCAGAAATAAGAGCCCAAAGGCAGGAGCAGTCAAAGAAGAGATGCCCTCAAATGACCAGAAAGGTGCTGGGGGTAAAGTGACTGGAGTTTCTCTGAAGGTTCTGAACAAGTAGACTTAGAAGGCAGCAAGCTTCAGATGAATGTGGAAACCTTTTCCCACAGAATTAATGGTCATAGATAAATTTGCCTGCCTCAAAAAATGATAAACTTCATAATGCAAGAAGCTCAGTTATATACTGACCTCTCCCACCTCCAATTTTACAGAGATGTTAAATAAGAAAGTTATCAGGGCCAGCAGGTGGTGTAGTAGTTAAGGAGCTGGACTCCCACATGGTCAAGTGCATTCAAGTCCAGTACCCTGTGGATTGAAAGTCATACCAAGCGCTTGTGCATGCCTGTCTAAAATCTAAGGAGGAGAGTGGAGGAGAAGGGACTGTGGCATGACCATCCCCCTGGGGTTGATGTCTCACTTTCCTTCTCCCTATGGCAAAAACCTTAAAAGAGAGGAGAGAGAGGGACCAGCAGTTAGCGTAATGGCTATGTTGCTGGACTCTCATGTAGTCAACCGCGGTTCGCGTCCCAGACCCGGTGGCTTAAAACTCATGCCAGGCACGTGTGCGTGCGTGCCCAAGATCCCGAGAGGAGAATGGAGGAGAAGGGATTGCGGCATGACCATCCCCCCTGGGGGGTGATTTCTCGCTTTCTGTCTCTTGTCTCTCTCTGTCTGTCTGGTGAGCACATGCGCCCTATCGCAAAAACCTCTCCAAAAACAAAAAAAGAGAGGAGAGAGAGAGAAAGAGAGAGAGAAAGAAGGAGAAGAAGAACAAGAAGGAGAAAGCAATCATTCTTAATTCTTAGGATTGCACAAATTCTAAAGATCTCTAACTTATTTTTTTAAGAATTACTTCATTCATTTATTTATTTGACAAGAGAGAGAGAGGAGAGACAGAAAGTGAGAAAGCAAGTTGCCAGACCTAGGATTTGAACCACAGTCGGCCATGTGTGAGTCCAGCGCCCTTAACCACTACACCACCTGCCAGCCCCCAAGATCTCTAATGTATTGACCTGCAATAAGAATTGGGAACCTACAAAAATAAATAAATAAATAAGTAAACACCACCTTACAACCATCATCTTGCTTAATTCACAGAATACTCTGTGAAGAAATGAGACACAAGTACTTCAATGAACACAGCTGGTAAATCCTAAGAATTCAAACCAAGATCTTTCTGACTCCAAAGTGCATGCAGTTTGATATCGTAATTAAAAACACAGATTTTAGAGGAAAACAGACTCAGGCTCAATAGAATCCTTAATTGTCTGACTGGGTGACCATGGGCAAGTGATTCAAGCACTCTGAATCACAGTGTCTCACCAGTCATGGTAGGATAATAATAGCATCACTTCTGAGCATGATTGTAAAGATTGAAGGAGTTGACTCCTGTAAAATGCTCAGCACAGTCCCCTACACTACAAAGTGCTCAATAAATGTTAGGCAACATTAGCTAGTTGGCATATGCTGAAAGAAAGGTCTAGAAGAGAAAAAATTAAGGGTTGCACACTCTGTTCAATAATGTGTTAATTCTTCTCTAAAATGAGTCCATCTGTATTTATCCGTTTAGATCTTTGAGTGCCCAACTTCCATAGATACAGCCTTGAATACCGACTCACCCAATCTATCCATTCATTTGTGGCTGGACAGCAGGCTAAGTGCCACGACATAAAAAATGAGCAAGACGGTGGTGGTACCTTTCTTCATGGAGCTTCCCGGAAAAGACAGATCGTAATGCATGATAATAAATAGAGTGCAAAGTTACTACAGAAGGAAAGCTTAGTGCTATGGAAGCAGGTTGCAGGGCACCTCCCTTTGTCAAGGGGAATGAGGGTGGGCTTTGTACATGATGGATATGGACAGGAAGAGAGGTAGAATGGAGAGCAATGTGCTGGGTGAGCAGCATTACTTAAGCGTTGAGCACCAGGAGGCGAGAGTCTGTGGGCTGAGGCTAGAAAGCTTAGCAGGAGTACAACACTTAGAGGAATGGGATCCATGATGTGGGAGTTTTAGCAAAGAAGTATTACAAAGGCATTGACCTTTAGGGAACTTATTTGGGCACAAGATTGTTTAGGGGAGGAAAATTGGAGGCAGAGGCTTTTGGGAGATTGTGGTAACCTCAGCAAACGAAGGGCAAAGGGACTGGGATGTGTCCAGTATGCGAAGCCTTTCATAGCAAGATTTTCCAGGCACACTCACTAGAAGCCACCAAAGACTACCTGTATGGACAGGAATTTCTTTTTGGCTTTTGTCTGGGGCTTCACATGGTAGCTTCCAGTAAGATTTTTTTCTTTTCTCTTTTTTTTTTTTTTTGAGAAGTTTTTGTTATAGGGCACGTGCACTCGCCAGAAAGACAGAGAGAGACAGAGAGACAGAAAGAGACAAATCATCCCCCCCCAGGGGGATGGCCATGCCTCAATCCCTTTCTCCTCCATTCTCCTCCCAGGATCTTGGGCACACACACACACACGTGCCCAGGGTGAGTTTAAGCCACTGGGTCCGGGACTTGAACCGCGGACAACTATATGGGAGTCCAGCACCATAGCCATTATGCCAACTGCTGGTCCCCACTAAGATTTTTTTTTCCCACTGAGATTTTTTAAAGCCAAATCAAGAAAGATGTTTTTTAATTTCTTTAAAAATTTATTTTATTTTATGAATGAGAGAGAGAGGGGAAAAGATACGTATCTTTGAAAGGGTCTCACGTCATGATCACTCCAACCTTCCCAGACAGCTTGGATCATGGGCACATGTGCCTGGAATGCACAGGTTGACTGGGGACTCAGACCTGTGATTTTCCATATGGACTCAGCATCACTTCTGCCATGAGGTACCATTGCACTACCAAGCTGGCCCTACCAAGAAAAATGTTAATGTCAGACCATCAACTCTTCTTTGTTTCCACATGTTTAAGTCAGAGAAATTAGGAAGTCTTCCTCAGTAAGCAAAGCAGAATTATTTCTATTCTCTGGCCCCAAAAGTGCACTTTCACTGAGCCTCAGCCTCAGGTTATCCTAGGGGATAGAGAGGAAGAAAGAGCTGAAAGAATCAGGAAAACCAGTTCTTAATAATAATAGGTTACTCCTGTATAATAACAGCTTCTGGTTTACAGAGCACTTTCACAGACATTATCTCATTTGATTCTCACAGTAAATGGGGTGTGAGGGAGTAGTGGGGAAAGGAAGCAGAGCAATTAGCATTAGCCCCACCCTTTCAAATATGAATACTTGTGGCTCAGAGAGTTTAAGTGATTTGCCCAAGATTATAAACTGGTGAGTAGTAGAGTTGGGAATGCAAGTTTTAGGACTCTCAGTCCAGTGCCTCATCTCTCTCCATTAGATTTATTTGTGGGGGAGGGAGATGAGAGTAGTTCTTTATGTCTACTGAGAAGGATAGAATATATGTACCCACGAACTCCTAAGAACAGGAAAGTCAAGGTTAGAAGAGGATTCCTGAGGAGCCAGCTGGTGGTGTGGTGGTTAAGGACACTGGATTCCCACATGGTCGACAGCAGTTCAAGTCCTGGACCTAGAGGCCTTCTTTCTCACTTTCTCTTTCTCTCTCTCTCTGTCTGGTCAAATTAATAATAATAATAATAATAACAAATTAAATAAAATAAATAAATCTAATAAAAGAATAGGATCCTTAAATAGGTGGGGCACAAAGCAGGACAGTTTTGAACTTTGTGGGCAGAGGATACTGATAAAAAGAGAGCACATGCCTAGGCTGAACAGGCTGGATGTCTAGGCACTTGGAAATTCTAGCACTTGTTTGTGCCCATGGAGATGGAGTTAGGGTGAGGAACAGGTGGTAAGGGAGAGTTGGCACTCCATATGACAGTCCGTGGGGCCCGGAATGGATGAACCCTTCTACTGTCTGCAAGTCCACCCAAAGATCAGGAACCAACAGCAAATTCCACAAATGGCCCTGCCAGCTCAGAGCAGGAACATTCAGGTAAGGTGTCCTCGCTCTGGGGCCTATTCATATCACCAAATAGTTGATAAGAAGAAAGACCTGAGACACTGTGTCTGGACAACTCAGTGAAAGCTAAGCATAGAAAACACCATAGGTGGCCCTACAGCCAAGATCTCTCACAGACGCAGGAGGTTGTGAAAGGTTCCTGTTTCAGGAGCAGTTGAGTTATGTCCCTATGACACTGGATTCCCACATGGTCGACAGCAGTTCAAGTCCTGGACCTAGAGGCCTTCTTTCTCACTTTCTCTTTCTCTCTCTCTCTGTCTGGTCAAATTAATAATAATAATAATAATAACAAATTAAATAAAATAAATAAATCTAATAAAAGAATAGGATCCTTAAATAGGTGGGGCACAAAGCAGGACAGTTTTGAACTTTGTGGGCAGAGGATACTGATAAAAAGAGAGCACATGCCTAGGCTGAACAGGCTGGATGTCTAGGCACTTGGAAATTCTAGCACTTGTTTGTGCCCATGGAGATGGAGTTAGGGTGAGGAACAGGTGGTAAGGGAGAGTTGGCACTCCATATGACAGTCCGTGGGGCCCGGAATGGATGAACCCTTCTACTGTCTGCAAGTCCACCCAAAGATCAGGAACCAACAGCAAATTCCACAAATGGCCCTGCCAGCTCAGAGCAGGAACATTCAGGTAAGGTGTCCTCGCTCTGGGGCCTATTCATATCACCAAATAGTTGATAAGAAGAAAGACCTGAGACACTGTGTCTGGACAACTCAGTGAAAGCTAAGCATAGAAAACACCATAGGTGGCCCTACAGCCAAGATCTCTCACAGACGCAGGAGGTTGTGAAAGGTTCCTGTTTCAGGAGCAGTTGAGTTATGTCCCTATGCCCTAAAGAAGCACAGAAACAAATTTCACAGGGACAGTTCAGAACAGCTAACTAGGAAGAACAGAGGGAATGATCACCATTATCCCACTGGAGACCAACACGGAAAGGGCACTGCCATCTACAATCTGGAGGGAGAGAATAGGGACCCGGGAATCTCAAACCAAACGCACTGTTGGCACTTCCTGCACACTCCTGCGCCCCAAACCTATGCCAATCTCTTTATGCCTAACCCCACTTAATTCTTACCACCTTACATGATGAGGAGGAAACTGAGACCCAGAATAGACATGTTTCTGCTCAAGGTCACATAGCAAGGGCACTGCAGACCTGAGATTTGCCGGGAAGTCTGATGGCTCCAAGCCCATGTTTTTTCCACTCCCCACAAAGCCTAGTTAACTTGTGTGCTTGAAATAGCACAGCAGGGAGCAAAGAGGAAGAGAGCATGGAGCAGGGTGGAAATTGTGTCTTAAGCCACCACTCTGACTCACTCCCTTTAATAAGCATCGAATGACAGCTAAAGTGTCTGCCTTAGGGGAATAAGGGGCTTCTAGAATAGACTGGGAAGGGGAATCCAGGCTGCCAGTGACCGAGATGTGAATCAGCATGGCAACTTCCAGATGGAAAAGGAAGTCTTCATTCAGAGTAGACCCAAATGAGAGAAGATCGGTGCTGATGCTATCTGACAACTTAGGGGTCCAAAGGGACTATATCTTGGCTCCCTACTCCCACCTCCAGCCTTATTTCAAACCACCCCTAAGATGCACACAACTGTAGTCAACCTTGTTCCAGGCTGTCCATCAAAGGAGCCCCATCCAGCCTCCAGTCTTTGCCCCTAAATTGGTTCCCAGTGGGAATGTTCTTGCTCTCATCTTCTACTCCTCTGTGACCCATTCTTCAAGGCTGAACCAGGTCCCCCTCCTCCCACTAGATCTGTTTGACCTAGTCTGTCCAATTATAGATTTAGAAAACATTTGTTAACTACCTGCTATTCCTGAACACTGGAATATATTGGGGTGCAGTGATATAAGACTGTCTCTGGCCTCATTGTCAAGTAGGAAAGAGAAATACATGTCAAAAGAGTACAATAGAGTAACAATCAGAGCTTGGAGTATGCTACACTATTACAGAAATTCTTAACCCTCCTGGGATGTGGAGGAGTCAAGAAGGCTTTCAGAAGAAAGTGGTCATCAAGATGTGTTTTGCATGGTGAATGAGATGAATAAGAAGTTGTTTACTAGGAATCAAGAAAGGGGGATTCCAGCCCACACTCTGCCTCTGTCTGAGCTGACCTGGTGCAAGTCATCTCATCTTTCTGGACCTCAATAGGGGGGTGAATGAGCACTACTTCCAAGGCCTCTCTTACCTAAGCTCTGATCTTCATGTTGACTGACCCCTAACTATCGCTTATCTTCCATTGTGTATCTCCAGGCTTTGTCCGTAGAGTGGAGATGCTAATAATCAAACCTCAAGACTCTAAGAGACTCAACAGGAGGGTGTATGGGAAAGTGCTCTGGAAATGCCAGTAGAGCACTCGAAATGGATCAAGTTGTTGAAGATTAGTTTTCCACTAGATGCTGTTTTTCTGCCTTCTTTATGGGGTTAGTACAAAGATGGGTGCACTATACAGTATCATATGTACTTGCTCAGTTGAACTGAGCTTTATTTCTACACACACACTCATTCACAGACATACAGATATTCATTATTCCCTCATTTTGGAATATTCTCCTCCTTCATTCTCATCAAAGCACTGGACTCCTCCATCTAAATCCCACTCGATCAATATCCATGGCAGCATAACTTCAGGGTTGTCACTCTCCTTTCTGGGCCCCAGGCTTTGTGAAAAACCAAAGTTGAATTTAAACCTACCCTAGGTGTAGAACTGTGATTAATTTGACCTCACTGGACCTCAGATTCTTCACGCATAAAGTAGTAGAAATAATATACCTATTTTATGAGATTCTTTTTTTTTCCAGAGATTTTTTGCAATATGGTGCATGTGCTCACCAGAGAGACAGAAAGCAATAAATCACCCCCCACCTCTAGGGAGGATGGCCAAACTGCAGTCTCTCCTCCTTCATTCTCTTGGTATTTTGGGCATGAATGCATATGTGCCTGGCGTGAGTTTTAAGCCAATGGAACTGGAACTGTAGTCGACTACGTGTGAGTCCAGTGACTTAACCATTATACCAACTGCTGGTCCCCTTTATGGGATTCTTTTGAGAACTAAGACAATTAATAAAAAGTTCTTAGCAGAGTGCCTGGCACATGATAAGTGCCCAACATATGTTACCATACATGTTCTCAAAGTGCTTAGTAATGTTGCCATATGACTAACACAAAGTATAGAGTCAATATATGTTAGCTGCTGCTGTTACTACTGTATCAATCACTAGCAGTGTGAGCTTAGGCAAGTTACTTTGCCTCTACATGCTGTTATTTCTTTAGCTATAAAGAAGATATATTAATAGCACCTACCTCCTAGGTTTGTTATAAACATTGGGTGAATTAATGTATGTGCGTGGCATACAAGCACTATGATAGCATTAATTACCATTGCTTGCATTATTACTTTCTCTAAACACTTACTTTTACACTCATATTATTGCAAGATTTTCTAAGCTCCATTGTTTTGTTTTATTTTATTTTTTTATCCGTATGAGAGAGAATGGTAAAAGGAGGATGGGGATAGGTGTTTTGACAGTTCAAGCCATGTGATAATCCTCCTGCCCAAGCCTCCCAGTGAACTAGGATTACAGATATGTGCAACTGTGCCAGCATGTTCAAGTTGGCCTGGAAGCCCAACGTGTGCCTCCCTATGGCTTCCAGCTACCTAAGCAGTGGCACTACCACCGTGGTTGGGTGACTTTAAAGCATTGTTGGGACCAGCAGTTAGTGTAATGGCTATGTTGCTAGAATCCCGTGTAGTCGATCACAGCACATGTCCCGGACCTGGTGGCTTAAAATTCACGCCGGGCACGTGTGCATGCATGCCCAAGATCCCGAGACGAGAACAGAGAAGGGATTGCAGCGTGGCCATCCCCCCGGGGGGTGATTTCTCACTTTCTGTCTCTCTGTCTGTCTCTGTCTGTCCGGTGAGTGCATGCGCCCTATAGCAAAAAACCTCTACAAAAAAAAGAAAAAAAGCATTGTCGAAAATTTTTAAACTCTCTTCCCATTGAGAAGTTGAGTTTATGTTTCCTCTCCTTGATTCTGGGCAAGTTTGGTATGGCTTCCGTCACTAGAGTGTAGCATATATGACACTATGTGACTTTCAAAGTTGAGTAACAAAAGATCGTGTTTTTCTACCTTTGTTACTAGAACATTTCCTCTTTGAGGCCTGAGAAGTCATGTAAGTCTGACCACCCTCAGGCCACAATACTTGAAAGAATCTTAAGCCACATCGGAAAGCCATCTGTAGGCACTCTGGGAGACAGTTCCAATCAAGCCCATTTTTACATCATCCCAGCTGATAAAATTCCATCTTTTAGTTATTTGAGTTATTTAGTTATTTAGTAATTTCTCAGCCACCCAAATCTTCCTAGCTGAGTGTCCAACACCTTGCAACAGAAGCAAGTCATCCTTGCTATGTTTTGTCTAAGTCCATGACCATATACTCTGTGAGCATAAAACATGCCTATTGTTTCATACCAAGACTAGCGTGTTCCTTTTATAGCAGTAGATAGTATGAATTAGCTTGAATGATAAGCCTATAATGTCTCAGAAACCTCAGCACAGTTTATAAAGACCACTTTATTGTTAGTCCATGGTCCAAACTCCCTCAGGGATTTTCTCAGCTTCTTTCCAATACTCAGTAGGCATTTCAGCCAAACCTCCTAACATCTCACCTCTCAATAGTCTATGTATACCCAAAATGGGCCCCATGCCTGTTTCCCAAATCTGTGTGGGATGTCGGGTCAGATTAATTTTTTTTTTCTATTTTGCATATGCCTAAGCAAAGATTAAGGAAATTTAAATGACTTGCTCAGTGTCATCCAGTAGTTTTATGGGGTACCCAGCTAGCTTATTCTAACATAGTCCATCACAATCACAGTGATGAATGTCAAGTCTCTATGTTCAGGGTTCAAAATAGAAAAAACAAAATAATAATCACCCTCAGCTCAGGCTGACCACCAACTCCTTGAGAAACTCTGAGCTTCCCTTCCTTACAAGTCCTAGAGAACTCTCACCCAGCCTCTCTCTTTGGAGACAACCTCCCAGTGGTTTAATCAGGATGACATCTAAACATCTGCTTCATAATAAAATATTGCAACTGCATTTAAACAGTCTGTACAAGAGTACTTAATATGTGAGTAAAATGCACATTAGCTAGTATCGCCAGTCACTATATTACCTAGAAGTTCTGAATCCTCCCCAGACATCCACTGTCCCCTCATTCCCTCCCATACTCCAGAGCCTAAAAACACAATGAAGACTTGCAATTCCAAGAGCTAGTAGAACAGCTCTTGAGAAAGAAGGAAAAATTGCAGCACTGCCAATTTCTATGGTGTAAATACTTTCACCATGTCTGCTTCAAGTTTCCAGCATAAGGACTTAGGAATATATTTGCATAATCAGGCTTTTATGAACCAGTAGGAATCTGTTTCAGTATACCCACGAGTCTCCCTTGTTCTCTCTGCTGATAGCTAGTCTCAGAGTCAAGCTACCACATCAGTTTTCTCCTCTTTATTAGCTTGCCTTCTGCAAATTCTCCCTGCAGATCAATGTCCAGGGAAGAATTTATTCCCAATGCAGGAAAAAGCTATCTTCTGCCAGAATGCAACTCCTATAAGATTAGGGAATTTGGTTGATGTCATTATTGTTTATTTACTCATGTACTCTTTTATGAGACTTGGAAGCTTTTGATAACTGAACAGCTAACTTTTATTGTGTTAGCAGAATTCAGTGCTCTACTTTTTGCTTTAGAAACTTATCATCCACTCAGCCTTTTAGTCCTTGAGATGTACAGCTCTCTTCCTGAGATCTCAATGCAAAGAAAGAGCGTGATACAATACTTCAAAAAGTACCTACGGAATTCAATACATATTGAGCACTTACCGTATGCCAGACATTGTTCCAGGTACTAGTGGTGACACAACAGTGAGTATAATAAAGTCTCTGGTATAATGAACTTCGACTGAAGTGGAAGAGATAGGCAATACCCAAGTTAACAGGAAAATGATCATGATAAAGTTAGATAGTGTCAATGTTGAAAAAAATAAAAGGGTAATGTTATAGAGAAATTGTGGTAGGACTTCAGATTGGGTAGCCAAGGATGGCTTCTGAGGAAGTGACATCTATGCAGATGTGACTGACAGAGGAGTCAGCCATGCAAAAAACAGGGAGAGGAAAGAGCTTGGTTTGTTGAATAAAGTGAAAGGGAACTCCTGAGGTTGGAGAGGTCAAAAAGTCAGACAGTGCGGGGACCAGCAGTTAGCATAATGGCTATGTCACTGGACTCCCACATATTCGAACGTGGTTCGAGTCCCGGACTCGGTGGCTTAAACTCACGCCGGGCACGTGTGTGTGCATGCCCAAGATCCCGAGAGGAGAATGGAGGAGAAGGGATTGTGGCATGGCCATCCCCCCGGGAGGTGATTTCTCGCTTTCTATCTCTCTGTCTGTCTCTGTCTGGCGAGCGCACACGCCCTATAGCAAAAACCTCTCCAAAAAAAGAAGAAAAAAGTCAGACAGTGCTCAATTTTGTAAGAAATGGTGCGATTTTTAGACATTATTCTAAGTATAATTTAAGGGTTTAATGGAAGAAACATCTGACTTATAAAAAAAGCATAAATGTGGAGAAAAAGGTAGATTCCAGTGTGAAATGGATACAGATTTAAACAGAGTGGAAGCAGTGAGGTGAGAAGTGAGTGGAGGGAGTTACACGTTTGAGGTTAGGGCAGCAGGGCTTGGTCTAAATGGGTGTGGGGTAGTGAGCACTCTGATACACTCCCTCCTGGATCAGGGTACAGTAGGCACATTCTACCGATGTATTTAACAAACACTGGATGGGCACTCACTGCACTGAGCTAGGACTAGGAACTCAGCTACTGGAGTGGCATGGTAACAACCTAAGGCAGGGGCGCATAAATAACTCTAACATAGGCATTACCCAGTTCTCACTCTGCAACAAGGAACTAACCTGACACCCACTCTAGCCCAAATACTTGTATTTTTTCAAATTTATTTATTTTGTGAAATATTTTTGCTATAGGGTGAATGCACTCACTGGAGAGACAGAGACAGAGAGTGAGAAAACATCCCCTAGGAGGGATGGCCATGCTGCAATCACTTCTCCTCCATTCTCCTCTTGGGATTTTGGGTATGCAAGAACACTGCATGAGTTTTAAGCCACTGGGTCCAGGACTTGAATCATGGTCGAATACATGGTGGGAATCCAGCAATGTAACCATTACATCACCTGCCAGTCTTTTTTTTTTTAATTTTTAAGAAAATAATCGATTTATTTATTTATTAATTTTTATTTATTTTTACATTTTCCCACAAACATTTACTTTACATATCAAAAATTTTTTGCTCATACTCCATAGTTCTCTTTTCTCCTGCATCTTCTGGAGTTCATTGTCTCTCACCTTTTGTATCTCATTTACTTTTGTCACTAAATATTCTGAATTCTCTATCAGACATTTCCATGACTTCCACTGTACTGTCTGTGGATGACAAAGAATTATTCTTTTCACTTATGGGAGAGATATTTCCTTGGTTTCTCATATTTCTTGTGCTTTTGCAGTGGTTCCAGGTTAGTCTGTGATACAATAGCTCCTCTATTTGTCTGAGTGTTTTGGAAGTCTAGAAGATGAGGTTTAGAGCATTATTTTAGTTGTCTTGGTCCCTGAACACTCCAGGACACACCTCAGATTTAAAATGGATTCTTGTCTCAGTGTTTTGGGAGTCTATCTAGCCCACATATTTGTTAAAATATATTGTAATTACTTGCCTGTGAATTTCTGTAGTAGAATGTGAATTTAGTAGAATGTGAGCTGATTGAAGACAGGCAGTCATTATTTATATTTACTCACCACCTAAGACCACATCTGGCAAAAGGTGTCACCCAATACACATTTACTAAATTATCAGTGTTAGCGGACGGTTAAGTTTGTAAACTGATTCTTATTTTTTGCTTGTTTGTTTATTTTGTTTATTTTATAACCCAGATCTTAGAGGAATGGCCAGAACCCACAAGTAGGTGCTTCATTTCATACTTAGAGCAGTATCGCTTTAGTGTAGATCTTCAAACTCTCATTCCATTCAAAATGCCTTCAGCTTCTGTGAGTCATTGAAACTTCTGCATGAAAGAGAAACTAGAGTCACCTCTCTAGAGGGTCAGAGAGCATCAACAATTCTGGAAATGGATTCTACTTCTGGTCAAATTGAAATAACAAAGATAGTATCTGCTTTCTAGCATGAAACCACCAAAATAAGAAAGATTAAAAAAAAAAATGGACAGCCGATTAACAACCAAAAAAATGGATCAAATATATGAAACAAATATTTGCAAATCATTAGCTGTCAGGCAATTGTCAGTGCTCCATATTTGAGGGATGATGCAGAAGTAAAATATATTGACAGAAAAGGGAAAAGATCTGGGTTCTAGCCCAGACTCTCCTTTGAAGTGTCCCACAAGCTGGATGAGAGGAACCAAGCTGTAGTTCAGAAAGCAAGAGTATATAATGGAAGTACATGGGTTTGCAACACAGACACACCTGGATTTGTTTTCCTACCTTGTCATGGAAGAGTCACGCACACAGAGAAATGCAGAAAGCCTCAGTGCATAGTGATAAGTTGAAACACATTGAACTCCTCTCACAAACCTGCATCTGGATCGAGAATCAGAGTATTATCAGACCCTGGGGTCCTCCTTCCTGTCTGCTTCAATCACATACACCAAAGTAATCTCAATTTGAATACTACCTTCACCACTCACTAGTCAAGTGACTCTTGGCACATTTTCTTTCCTATTAAGTAGAGCTAATAGTGCCAACTCAACAGGTCTTATTTCTTAAAGAATAAAATGAAATGACATGTTTAAATTACCTAGCCACAAGATCTAACCTGTCAGAAGTGTTTCATACATGGGAGTTCCCTTCCAAGAAGAAACTTGGAAGGACCAGATTCCAAGGGGCAGGGGAGAACACAGTGGGTGATTCCAAGGCCCTGCTTTGCACAAGCGACACACCTATAGGTGAGTCACTTAGCCTTCCTATGAAATGAAGGCTTCATAAAGAGTGGACACAACATTGTACTCCCACAAGGCACCTTGCCAGGGATATGAGGATGGCAAAGACATGGTCCTCATCTTTCAAGAGTCTGGAATTCACATCTCTCTGTTTTTACCAGCTGTGAGTGTGAGCCCCAGTTTCTGTGCAATAGTGTAAGTATATGTGAGTGTACAAATGGAAAGACCAGTGCCTCCTTCATGGGACGGCTCATTGTTAGCACTAAAAAGGTTTTAAAATCAAATCTAAGCATTCAGCCCCAGCCATATGTATGTGTTGCTAATTTTCCAATGCAAGTGGTCCTTGGCGAATATATGGAAACCACCAGTAGAGGAGTTCAGATGAAAATTGTACTGAGCCCAGCATATTGCAAGTTAACCATTACTTTTTAAAATAAATATCGAAGGCCAATTTGCTTTCTCTTCAATTGTTCTTTTTCCCCCTAAGAAGTGCCAAAATATATATATATATCCTTATTTCTTGAGACTGTCTAGTTACTGGAGCTCTGAACAAGTTATATCATTTACAGACAGGACTCTGAGCTCTCCATCCCTACTCAGTGTGGGCTATCAAGAAGGGTCTGCCCGTTTTTGAGCAGCAACTGATCATGACGCGACAGGCCTGTCCTGGGGCCTCCTATGAACAGAGAGCCTGCAGCACTGAGAACAACTGTTCTGTCACTAGCAGTCCACTAGCACTGATGACTTCCTACACCTGTTGTCACACATGCTAATGGGAAGTGACAGAATGATTGAGGATGTCTACAGCAACCTCCTGTAAGGAATAGACAGTTACATCCAATTTCCAGCCTCGATTTGTACAGAATAAAGATAATTGTTAATCATCTTAATGGTAACAACAGTCAGTATTTACAAGGCAGCATCCACAAGCCCAGACCCTCCTGGGCACTATGTGTATTTCTATTCACTGAATTATAGGTCCCAGGTCTTCATGTCAAAAGAGGCCATGTTCATGCCCATTGCCATGTGACCATTCACCTTCCCCTACAGGTGAAGTGTATTTCCCCATATTTTCTCTTAAACAAGTCTAGACTACCTCAGCCAACACACAGATATGGAAGATTAAGTAGTTGTGATTTGAAGGCACTCATGTAATGATTTGTTACAAAGCAACAACGGACCAATTCAATCCCCTAGAATGGAAGTTGACAAACCAAGACTGAGCCTACCTCCACCTTTTATAAGCCAAGTTTTATTGGAACACAAGGACACCCACTCATTTACATGTCTTTCTGCTTTCCACACACTCACAGCCTTGAGTGTTTCTAAGGACCAGCATAATCTGCAAAACCTGAAGTATGTACTGTCTGGTCCTCTACAGAAAAAGTTCACTGAGTCCTGGCTTAAAACAGGCTCTAAAAATTAGCCTACATCAGAATCACTTGGAGAGCTCTTTAAAAATCTCCTCCTGGAAGTGTGTAGGGCAGAACATTACCTCCGGGAATTGTGTATGGAAGAAAATTAGGGAGAAAAACAGAGAAGTAAGATGTGTGGGACACAGAAATGTTTAAGTGTTGAAGATAACATGAATAGTATTCTCAGCTGTACTGGTCTGAAGTATATTTCATGTTGAGTAAATTCTCTCTACAAGCTAAATAATGTATAGCAACTTAATGTATAAAATAATAATGATGAATAAATACATAAATAAATAAATCTTCTCCCCAAAATACTTCGGGGGATTCTGTCACAATTGGCCTGGTGTGGAGCCTTGGGGTATCAGTACTTGTTAAAAGATCCCTGGTAACTCTCATTTGCACTAGATTCAGAATGCCACTCACCAACAACTCTTAGTCCTTGAAGTATTGAACAGCTACGAGAACAAGCAACTATTCTGAAAACAGTTGTGAGGACATGTCCTGAGCTCAGGAGAACACAGAGGCTGCGAAGAGAGACACGAGTAATAGCAAAAAGTAAATTAACTGCGTGCTGGAGGTTTAGAGCCATAGAGATGCCCTAGAAAGTAGCTGTAAGTTCAGCAAGAAGAAGAAAAGGTAGGAGGTGGTTACCTGCAGGAGGTGACACCTGAAGGAAGTTTTGAAGAAGGAAATGGGATAGGCATTTCACCAATAAGGAATGTGGACTCAAAGCTTCAAAAACTTATCTAAGACCACATTCCAATATGTTGACAGGGTAGGACCAGGATCCAAACCCAGATCAGAAGCCTTGGAACATTTCCTTTTCACCTAGCTGCCACTCCATGAACTTTCTGTCTCTCACATGACAGCTCATCAGAGAATTCTGGTTCAGATTGCAGTCTCATCTCATACAGAAATTTTATTTATTTATTTATTTCTGGAGAGAGTTTTGCTATAAGGCACATGTGCTCACCAGAGACATAAAGTCGCCCCCTGGGGGGATGGCCGCACTGCAATCCCTTCTCCTCCATTCTTCTCTCAGGATTTTGGGCATGCAAACACACACACACACACACACACACACACACACAGAGCATGAATTTTAAGCCACCAGGTCCGAGACTCAAACCACAGCCAACTACATGGAAGTCCAGCCATGTAACCATTATGCCATCCACTGACCCTGAATATGGAAATTTTTAAATATTCGCAAAATAAGTACTTATAAAATAATTGCTGCTAAAAATACCTGGATAAAATTAAATCTTGGCTTAATCCAGAAAGCATACCAGGGCTTCAGATGTTTCAAGATCACTCACACAAATAATGATTCTCATAATATTTTAGGTACATCATATTTATCTAAACATCTTATTGAAAACTATTTTGTACATCACAGGAAGAGAGATAAATAGATGTCATCTGCCTCCTGATGTAAGTACACACCATTACCTAATGTAGTATTCTTGCCTGAAAGTCAAATCTCAATTCAATCAAACATCTAAGTACATATACAGGAAATAGAGTAAATCACAGGGAAGCAACCTGAAAAAAATCTAGATAGCACAAACAACTCAGTTTCTCAAATAAATACATTGTGAATATATGGGAGGAGTTATGGACTTAATTCTATTCCCCTAAAATTAATATGCATTTTTAAAGAAGTAATTAAATTAAAACGAAGCCATACGGGTAGACCCTAATTCAATATGTCAGTGTCCTTATTTAAAAAAGAGATTAGGGCCAGCCCCATAGCCTGTGATTAAAGGAGCTAGATCCCACATGGCTGACTTTAGTTGGAATCCTGCCTTGATGACTTGAAAAATGTGTTTATGTGTGCAGAATATCAAGATGTGGTGGAGAAATGGAGAAGAAGGGATTGCAGTGTAACCATGCTCCATTGGGGTGGTGATCTCTCTCTCTCTCTTTCTCTCTCTCTCTCTCTTTCTCTCTCTTAAGCACATGTGCCCTTTGGCAAGTTATTAAAAAAAAAAAGTGATTAGGATACATGGGGTAGACCAGATAAAGACAGAGAGATGGTGGTAACCCAGAAACCATGGAGAGAGACCTAGGAAGAAACTAAGTCTGCCAAAACCTTGGTCTGTGATTTCAGCCTCCAGAATTATGAGAAAATAAATTTCCATAGTTTCAGCCACCCAGTCTGTAGCCCTTTGTCATGGAAGCTCTATGAAAATAATATAGGAAGGTGGACATTAACCTAAGATTAAAGGCATATCAACTAATTACGGCATAGGATTTTAAGTATGATTCAAACCAAAAACATTGAATCACAGACACATGCACACACACACTGAGCACTTAGTAGGTTCTTAATAAATACCTAAACAAATAAATTATAATATGTTTGTTTCTGATCTTCAGAGTTGGTCCCTTGGGTAGCATTCAACCAATCTTTTAGGGAACTGAAATTACCCTTCTACAATTTCCATCAGCTGGTCTTTGGTTCCAAGTTCTGGCATCACACAGGAAAGAAAACCAAAAAGAAAACCACTGTACTTCCATGTTTGTATGCTTCATGTGAGGGAAGCTATACTGTCCTTCCCTTTTCTGCCCTAAATGCTTCAGTTCTTTCCCCTGTTCCCACACTGTGGCTTCCAGACCCTTGCAAGCATCATTCCCCCTTGGCCCTACTTTACTTCTTTGTTATAGAACATGCTATTTCTTATGCATTTTTCCAATTGTCTGTCTCCATCCAGTCAATTGTAGGCTTCCTCAACTATATCCCCAATACTTAGGACTCGGTCTGTTGCACTAATGTGCTCAACTGATACTGTTTTTCTTTTCGTTAAGGTTCTTTCTTTCCTTGGAGAGAGAGAAATGAAGAGAGAAAGAGAGAAAAGCATAAAGACAAGCATGCTTAACACAATCTCCCACCATGATCCCCTCCTGCCCCCAGCCTTTCCCACTTGGCCGGGATCACCAACAAGCACATGCAGATTGACCTGGGAACAGAACCTGATGGCCCTGTAGCTTCCAGCATTGCAGAGCATTGTACAACCCCTGTGCCACTGCTGCTGGACCAGGAGCCAACATAAGTTTAACCAATGACTAAATGACAGCTATTACTGAAGAGGATGTTCTAATTCCAAGTCAAGATAAATATCTTTTCTTATTTCCCTCCTTCCCTTTAAAAGGATTCAGCACAAGAAGCAAAAGTAAGCATAGTCATCTGGCTAGCCACCTCTTCAGCACCCCAGCCCATCCCCAGACCGCCCAGGCTGCAGCTGGACAGCCTGGAGACACTTTGTGGCCATCTGCAGACCACCAGGTCCAAGGCAGCTCTGCGTAGAGACAGCAGGAGTCCTCAGGGACACATGTTTCAGGCAGACGCGCACCCACCAGTAACACATTCGACTTTCTCCTCATCAGAGTTTGTTTGCATCTGCCTATGTGTATTTTGGCTTGCAAAACCTGTTTACAAATCTGGGTCGAGGAAGGACAGGAATTCCAACAACATGCGATTCACAGAAGTCATCCAGTGGCCTCCTGTTCTCGTTTTTCCTTGTAAGAAGGCAGTATGGATCAGCATCGAGTAATTGATTGGACTTTGAAGCCGCCCAGACCCAGTTCATGTCCAGCTGACATCTATATTTACCATCACTGTGACTTTGGGCACTTCACAAAATCTCTGTGAGCCTGTTTCCTTGTTTTCTAAAAGGAAGATTATGATACAATTTAGCAGAATTCCAATACATGAAGAGAGTTGCAGGCCTACCCTGTAGCAGAGTAGATAATCACTGTGCAGAAGGGGCTGGATCCCACATGGCTGATCATGGTTCAAGTCCGGGCTGCAGAATTTTTATTTATTTATTTTTTATTATCATCGTAATCTTCTTTATATTACATTGGATTACATATAACTTTACAGTGTATTACATTGCTTTTTCAAAAGGGAATGCTATGCATGTCAGTCAATACAGAGACATTAATCTCCCCACTTCATCATTCAATATCTTTTCCATGTTTTTTCCAATCGTTATTATTATTCTAATTACAAAATTTTAAAAAACACTCCAGGCATGTGAGCACACATCCAGGATTCTGACAAGATGGAGAGTTGGAGGAAAAAGAATGGCAGCATGACCAAGTCCCATTTGGGGAGTGCCCTCTCTCTCTCTCTCTCTCTCTCTCTCTCTTTATCTCTGTCTCTCACATATGCCCTCTGACTAAAATAAATAAATAAATAAATAAATAAATAAATAGTGCTATAAAGAGAGTAGCACATGGGACCAGCAGTTAGTGTAATGGCTATGTCACTGGACTCCCACATAGTCAACCACGGTTCGTGTCCCAGACCCGGTGGCTTAAAACTCATGCCGGGCACGTGTGCGTGCGTGCCCAAGATCCCGAGAGGAGAGTGGAGGAGAAGGGACTGTGGCGTGGCCATCCCCCCTGGGGGGTGATTTCTTGCTTTCTGTCTCTCTGTCTCTTTCTGTCTGTCTGGCGAGCGCACACGCCCTATAGCAAAAAAAAAAAAAAAAAAAACTCTCAAAAAACAACAACAAAAAAGAGAGTAGCACATGGAACTCACTTGATTATTTGATTTTATTATTTGCATTCCCAAATAATGTTCCACTATGTTCCATCTGAGACAGAACCCTAAAATTGTCCTTAATTCCACTCTCTCCCCACTTCTGTACCTTTTTTTTTTTTCTATTTTAACTTATTATATACATGTAATCACTGTACATCACTTAGCCTGTAAGTTGAATTTACCCAGCATGAATACACTTCACACCAGTCCAGTTGAGGGCACAAAACACATCATCATCAACAAATAATAATCCATGTCTATGTTCTATAACTGTCTTGCCTCTCTGTTTTCCTCATTAATTTCTTTTCTTACACTCTCCCTCTCCTCCCACCCTCTTTCCACATCGTGCACCTTTTAATTTATCATGAATCCATCTACTTCTCCCTCTCCCTGTAGGGATCTCCCTAGAAGACTGGTCATTACTAGCACAGACTCAGGAATTGTCAGCCTGGGCTTTTGCCAGGTCTCCATTATTTCTGATGGGATGATCTTGAGTAAGTTACTTTTCTTCCATGTGACTAAGCTCCCTAATCTGCAAATTAGGGATGACAATGAGAAGCATGGAGCAAGCACTGAGATGGAGTACTTGGAGCCTCTCTTGATACCCTTCCTCACTGTTACCTCTTATATGAAAGCTGGGGGCAGGGAGAGCAAATACCAGAGTTTCTAGCCCACTTTTCAGATAGAAGCATGTTTTGATTCATTCTGGCACAAGAGATATAAGCAGAAGTCTTCCAGTAAGTGCCAACCAAGTCTGAGGATTAAATTATAACATCCATGCCAGAGGCATGACAAATAGTGCATAAATGTTTGTGGAATGAAGATAGAAAGGTGGAGATTGGGGATGAGTCAGAATTCAGAAAGAAGACTGAGATATGAGAAGGTGTCAGGGAGGTGGATGATGCTACAGCAAGGGTAAGATCTGGGCGGATGTGGCACAAGGGTGGAAGCAGGACATAGACATCAGCCACAGAGGAAGGAGCATCTCTCAGCATAGGGTCTGGATTCCCCCACCCCACGCTATTCCGGGACCATCTCAGAAGCAGCCTATCCCCTGAGAAAAGCCAATTAAAAGGTCAGTAGAAGGGACCCAATGTTCATCATCAGACTGTGAAGTGCTTATGAGCTGGTCTCCACATCACTTGGTTACACAGAGAGCATTCGAGTCACCATAGTGTAAATGGTGCCTTTCATCTCACACCACCTCGAGGCTTCCTAGCCAGACAGTGCAAAGCTTTGCGGGAAGCCCCAGGAAACAGGCTGCAAATGGCAAGGTCCCCTGGGATGCCTTGGTGGGCAATTGTACCACAGCCCTGTTTGGGGGAATCACCCATGGCTAAAACCCCCTCATGCACTGTGGCCCTAGTTAGAGACCTGAAAACACTAAGTCCAAGCCCAACCATAGCATATGAGTATTATGAAGGGTGGATGGCATTGGGAGGAATCCCCATGAATGTATCAAGTGTGCTCACAGAAGCTGCTCCTCAATTTCCTGAATCTGGGTGGGTCCCTCCATCCACCCAGCCACCCACATGGTGAAATGACTGATATAGAGGAGAAACCAGGAAAGAAACAAACAGGGAGAAGGTATTTACCTGAAAAAGTGACTCCTACTGCCCCACAGGGCGACCAGGTACCATGCAGAGAATGTGTTCAAGGCTGCCACTGACCAGGGGGTGATGCTAGCCCCAGCTTGGAGATTGTTCAAGGGAAAATGGTGATATTACACTGGTCACTCAGTAGCTCTTTAAAAAACATGTTTTAAATATTTTCAGTGTCCAGTTTCTCATAGACTAAACCTGGAACCCAAGCATGGGTGTGTTCTTTCCAAAATGCAAATCATACCACATCACTTTCCTGCTCAGGGATCAGCGGTTCTGCTTTAATGATAAAATTGGAGCTTAGCCTGGTAGATGCCTCTCCTTTCTCTTTATATTCATGGATATTCCCTGAAAACAGAGTGATACTCATCCTTGCTTATGTCTGCACAATTTCACTTATTCATTGAACAACCACGTATTAAACACCTACTACATGCCCCTGTGTCAGTTACTAAGATACAATGGTGGGCAAAAACAACTTCCTGTATTCAAACATTGTATCATCAAGAGTACCCATTCCTGGGACCAGCAGTTAGTGTATTGGCTGTGTCGCTGTACTCCCACGTCGTCGACTGCGGTTCGCGTCCCAGACCTGGTGGCTTAAAACTCACACCAGGTGCATGTGCGTACATGCCCAAGATCCTGAGAGGAGAATGGAAGAGAAGGGATTGCGGCATGGCCATCCTCCCTGGGGGTGACTTCTCACTTTCTGTCTCTCTGTCTCTCTCTGTCTGTCTGGCGAGCGCATGTGCCCTATAGCAAGAAAATAAAAAAAAAAAAACCTCTAAGAAAAAGAGTACCCATTCCTGGCTGCACATTCGAATCATCCGTGCAGCTTCATAGAAGCAGAGGCTTTGATTTCATCCCAGTATCCCATGATGGGGAGAGAAGGGAAGGAAACAGTGAGCAAAAGCATCACAAAAGAATGGGAGAGCAACTCAAACTTCTATTACTTTCCACAGGTGAATGCGGAGAAGCTGCACTTTGGGGCCAAACAGACTGATTCAAAACTCAGGCATCCATTTATTCTGGCTTGTGAAAACATTCCACCCTTACATCTGTTGCCTAGTGAAATTTGCATTAACTCCTTTTTGACTCTCAGAAGTGCCCTGGGTTGGATGGTAAATTGTATGATCGCCTTACTTTGCAGTCAGCCTCACCTCTTCTTACCAACGAGAACTGGGGGAAATTGACATTTCTTGAACCTCGGTTTCATGGTCTATATCACAGAGTCACAATACCTACTTTAGAATATAAAAGAATTCAACGAAATCATGCCCTCCAGGTGCCTAGCATAGTAGGCACTTAATTCACAGGCACTGTTATTATTCTTTGCTCTGTAGAAAGTCATCTTCATCTGCTCTGCACCATTCACTGTCAAATGAAATGAGACCCTAATGATACAACACATTCAGATAAAAAAATAGAGAACTTACATTTATGGAGAGTATAAACTGGAGCCAGAAAGACATTACTTAGGTGGTTGCTAGCTAGGATGAAAAACCTTTGTTAAATATCTGTGCTATGACAATTAGACTTCAGTGGGCCAGCCAGTGGTATGGTGATTTAGGTAGCTAGATCTCACACGGCTAACTGTGCAGTTCAAGGCCCAGACCCAGGGGCTTGAAAAACATGCCAAGCACATGTGCATGCATGCTGAAAATCCAGAGAGGAGAATGGAAGAGAAGGGATTGCAGCATGGCCATTTTCCCTTAGGAGTACATTCTCATTCTCTCTCTCTATTTGTGTGTGTGTGTGTGTGTGTGTGCGTGTGTGTCCAGGAAGCACATATAGGCTCTAACAAAATTGCCAAAAAAACAAAAATGAAAAACAGACTTCAGTTCATCCACTTTAGTTCAAAACAGGCTTTTCTACATTCTCATTAGTTTAAATTTCTGATAGAGTTGGATCAAGTGGCTGCAATGTGCCCAGATAGAGGGAACTGCATCCTCTTTTGATATTCAGGGTGAGGGAGAGGAGAGACAGATACACCATCTGTCAGGATGGCCCCGACTGTCCCCAGAATAGTGACTCATGGGGTAGCTACATGGACCTGCCTCGGCCCGTCTGAACAGTGATCCTGCTGGTGACTCACTGATGCCCACCAGAAAGCCCCTTCTTAGGTCCTCTTTCTGAGTTCTTCGACTAGCATCTGAGGTCAAAAGAGAATTTGAGGGGAGGAAGAGCAGAAAAATCTGCCGGCTGGATTGAATGTGGCTTGATTAAGCAACAGTTAGAAGCAGGGAGGGGGGAAGTGCTGGTACAACTGACTCTCTGGGTGGGACCTTGGAAACAGCCAGAAAAAAATAAACTGTAATAAATGATGGATTAAAAATGATAAACATTTATAATTCTGCCGAGATCCTCGAGGATTATAAAATCTCACCAGACATAGAAACAACGGCCAAGGCTTTACAGAAATCAAGAATCCCTTTGGATAAAGGTCCATGAACACTGCCTCATGGATGAACTTGATATTTAAAAGGCTGAGGTATTACCAGACTAAAGATAAAGTAAATCAACTTGAAGGTGTCTACAAAGTCTAGAATAAAAAGAAGACTAAGACAGACACTATCCAGTCCTGTTCTGGAAGGACAGACACTGAGGTTGGTAGATATTCAAATCTCCAGAACATTCTCTCAGCTCTCCTGCGTGGGCCTATAAGTGACTGGCTTTCCAAAATTGTGGTAGGAAAGAGCATTAAGAGAAATTATTTAAGTAGTCATGTATGCATTCATACCACTTTGACATCAAACTCATAATAACATATCTAGTTTTGCTTGAGCACAATTGAATAAAATACACAAACTTTTTCTTTCTCCAGGATAGAATGATTCTCCCTAAAATAAAGATCATGGCCATGCATGTGTCATGAGTGAGAAGTCAAGGACCTCATTAACAACTATGAGCTCCTGGAAGTCAGGGGTTACGTCCTCAATCACTACTATTTAGGGACTTCTTGTTCTAGCATGTATCTCTGTGCCCAGCTCATGGTAGGGGTTGTTAAGTGTGCTTAACAATATGTTCTGAAAGAATGGAAGACTGTATGAATTATTAAATGGATTAAGGGTTCAGCAAATAAGGCATGAATTATACATTAGCCTCATATGACTCTGATTAAAAGATGTCTAATATTAAATCCTGATCACCTTAGGACATATGGGAAAAATATATTTTATAGACATATAAGGCTGAGAATTAGAACATGGATATCAGTGACCCCACTAACTTGTGGCCAAGTTGTAAACTTCTAATTTTTCAAGTTTATTTATCCTATGATAGAGAGACAGGTACCCTTGGCATGCCTCAGTCTTTTCCTTAGCCCACCAGTCAGCCAGGATTCAGGCACACCTGTGGGCATGCCTGGTATGTTCAGGTTGACCTGGGATCCAAACCTGAGTCTGCCCTATGGCCTCTTGCATTGTAGAATAGCTCCCATCACCTGCATCACCTTGGCTGGGCCCATGTTGTAATCCCTTTTGGAATACCTGTTAGCTCCAAGCAAGCTGGCTTCTTGGAGTGGATAGTCAGCATCATCTATGATCAAACAATAAGCCATCTCCACCTGCCTTCTAGCTCTTTAGGAGGAGTTCTTAATTAAGGTTCATGGACTCTGCAGGGATAAGATCACAGACTTCTGTGGGAGGGGAGGGGCTGAATTTGGATATGGAAAAATACAGCTTTAATTTCACTCTTCTAACTGAAATAGCATTTCCATCATCTTGTGAAGGTAGGCAGCAAACCAGTTTATTAGCAGTCTCTGTGGTTTTATTATCCTCAGAAATCACAGATAATTTCCTTATCATGTCAGCTAATGCAGGGATCTTAAAACATTCTTACCCTCATGTCTATTTCAAACTTAGTCATTGGACCTCTGCTATATCTTCTTTAATGCCTTTATAAGGAAGCGCATACAAGGTCAGCAGGTGGCATAGGGGTTAAGGTGCTGGACTCCCATGTGGCCAACCATGGTTCAAATTTCTGGACCCAGTGGCTTGAAACTCACACTGGGTGTGTAAGCATGCATACCCAAAATCCTGAGAAGAGAATGGAGAAGGAATTGTGGTAGGGCCATCCCGCCAGGAGATGTTTTCTCACTTTCTCTCTCTCTCTCTCTCTCTCTGTCTCTCCAGTAAATGCACATGTCCTCTAGCAAAAATCTCTCGAAAAGAAGAAGAAGAAGAAGAAGAAGGAGGAGGAGGAGGAGGAGGAGGAGGAGGAGGAGAAGAAGGAGAAGAAGAAAAGAAGAAGCACATAGAGCCCTAGCAGTATTAGGACTTTAAGATAACCTTACAGGGAGCCAGATAATGCAGAGATTAGAGTGCCCTAATTCAAATATGACGAAGCCTGTAACCAGATTTGGTGATTCGTCAAGCTTTGATTTGGACCTACTGAAGACCCATAGGACTATTCATCTCACTGGATTGTGGAACATTAGATAAAATGATATATAAAGGGATTTCAAAGTTTATGAAAAATGGAATTAAGGTACAGGTTTATTTTTGTGCAATTTTTAAAAAAAGTCTGGTGGTGGTGCTAAGGGTGGGCCTGGAGGCCTGGGACTTTAGGACGGGGACATGCAACCAACAGGACAGACTGATGTGCAGCCGCTTTGCAGGAGGCGCATGGCGGGGATGGTGCTGGCATGGGCCTGGAAGCAGAAGTCCTGGTTCTATTACCAGTACCTGCTCGTCACAGCACTCTACACGCTGGAGCCCTGGGAGCGGACTGTATTCGATTCCATCCTGGTTTCCATTGTTGGATGGCACTGGACACGGGATTTGTCTTCATGCCCCAGCACATCATGGCAATATGGCACTACTTCGAAATTGTACAGTGACCAAGATGTGACCAAAAGCAAGAGGTTCCTTGAAGACCTGCTCTTCAAAGTTGGAATGAGACTTCATCAGATGTCACAAGAAACTCTACTAGTTGTCAACATAACCAACCATATAAAGACTAATATTCATGAGTAGAACAGGAAAAGCATCCTGACTCATGTGTTGTGTGCTTTATTTTAAATTTTTAAAGAGGCTAGTAGTTTTTGTCTATTTTAACATTGTAGTCATTTATACTTTGATATCAGTATTTTTTAAACTTTGTTTCAATATTACCCCCATGAAAGCTTTTTTTAATATAATTTTGAGTACATTTTAATTGCCTTCTGTCTTTTAAAACCCAAAGTCATTAGTTGGGCTTTACTGTTCTTGCTGTTGTATGGCATGTAGATCTGCCTGGATATATTTTTACTCTTGACCAAAGTTTTGTAAGAAACAATACAAGATGTGGGGCAGGGGCATGGAGAAGGAGAAATTTTTTTGAGAACTACAAAAGACTTATCTGTAAGCTTGAACTCAGAAGTACTGTTTTAGCTATCTGGATTCTAAAAGCTTTTGCTGTAAAACTACTGAAATATTTCTTAATAGTGAAAGAGAAAAGATCTTACTAAAATTAAATTAAGAAACAGTCCACCTTTTAAATATTTCATTCTTATGTGGACTTATTTCCAGAAAACTAGTGATGATTCTTGTGACAAAAGGTGGTTAAGTAGTATCATTATGTAATACTTACATATCATAGAGTTTTTAATAGAAGGTCAATCAGTTTCCTCTAAGGGGCACTCTTAACAGTGTACTTCTTTAAATTTAGTTTCATGATTGTAATGGGTGCTGCAGATGCATTTGTACATTGCAATAAGATATGATGAGATGAATTATTAAAAATTATGCCAAAAGAAGTGTAAAACTTGTTTAAAATTCTTTCACTCTTTGTATTTTTTTAAGATTTTTAGTTTTTAACTGTATAATGCCTACCTAATCTTTTTATGTAAACTCATTAAATTCAAATAGAAAAAGAAAAAATAATCTTACATAGGTTTTCATAAAGCAAATTTTCCATTAACTTTATGAAGACTCCGTGTATTTAAACAGCCTTGCATAAGGACTGGTGTATCACAGGTACATCTCCCTTGCTCCTTAGCTCACACCACTTCCAGCTGTCTGACTGCAAGGTCCCATGTGCTTATGTGAGACCTAATTCCTGTGAAAAAGCTGTGGCCAGCTTCTGAAGATGGGTTCCTCTTCCAATCAGCTTTTTTTCTGACTACAAGATAACGTTCACCCCTGTGCCATGTTCTGTGAGCTCTTGGAAGGAGGGCCCCTGTGGAACTCATTTCTGTAACTCTAGTCAAGTAGAAGAGTGCCGTCTGCAAGTACAGGCTGTTCAATACATACTTAATGAGTAATTGAGATGACAAATAGTAAATCACACAAAGCCCTCCAACATTGAGGACAATGGTGTTCTGCAAGAAAGGTCATCATGAGCCAGAGGAGAGGGATCTTGACCTGGCTCTTTAAAAATGTGGAAGACTTGGGAACCAGCAGTTAGTGTAATGACTATGTCGCTGGACTCCCACGTAATCAACTGTGGTTCGCGTCCCAGACCCGGTGGCTTAAAACTCACACCGGGCGCGTGTGCATGCGTGCCCAAGATCCCGAGAGGAGAATGGAGGAGAAGGGATTGTGGCATGACCATCCCCCCTGGGGGGTGATTTCTCGCTTTCTGTCTCTCTGTCTCTCTCTCTGTCTGCCTGGCGAGCGCACACGCCCTATAGTGAAAAGCTCTCCAAAAAAAAAAGAAAAAAGAAAAATGTAGAAGACTTGAATGAGTGGAAGGGAATGGGAGACAGTAAAGGAGGGAGATATGGAAGGCCCATGGTCACCTCTGGGGAGGAAGGAGAGAGATTGATGGAACAAAAAGGAAGCTACTATGGCCTCTGCCAAGTCTCATTTTAGAAAATGATAATAAAAATCTCAGACATAATTGTAGTGAAATGTCAACATCTGCTGAATCTCAGTGGCAGATGCAAAGGAGATTGTTATATTCCCCCACACTTCTTGCTAACAGATTCCATGCTAACAGAAGAAGGAGAACCGGCATGAGCAGGTGTAAAGAGCTTGTGAAGTTTGTGGCAAGTACAGAACAGGGAAGGCCTGAGGTAGAGAACTTCTTACTCAAACCCTAGTAGCATAGAAGAGTGTCCCAAATGAGGGGCAGGGGAGCAAGTTGGGTACTGTCCTTGGTCCTGAACCCAAACCACACCCTTGGGCATTGCTATTTCTGGTTCTTGTGAAATATTGGGATCCCAGCTAATTCCCCCAGTAGTTATAAATTTCCTTGATATTCTCTAATTTAACACTTTACGTTCAATTTTATCCAGCTGCTACTGCAAAAAAAAAAATGCTAACAGCAAAAAATAGTTATTTTTTCAGTATCTTTGATTTATCAGACTTTTCTATGTGCTTGATATTGTCATAAGCAGTTTTTATATATCATCTAATATTGTTACAATTATTCCCATTTTACAGATGAAGAAAGAGACACGGAGTGACTAAGGTTACAGAGCCTAAAAATGGAAGAGTGGAGATTAAAGTCAGTCACTTAAGTACTTTTCCCAGAAATTAGCTAATCTCTCTCTTGCATATGCAAATAAAGTCTTCCTCAGTGGGCAGTTCCCAATGAAGAAATTATCTCAATATTTTCTAGATATTTTTCTATATACAAAGGCAGGATTATGGAATCCAAAAAAGACAATGTAGGTGGAAAGTACACCTTAAGCTATAAAGTCTTGGGAACCAGCAGTTAGCGTAATGGCTATGTCGCTGGACTCCCACGTAGTCGACCACGTTTCATGTCCTGGACCCGGTGGCTTAAAACTCACGCCGGGCACATGTGCATGCGTGCCCAAGATCCCGAGAGGAGAATGGAGAAGAAGGGATTGCAGCATGACCATCCCCTCTGGGGGGTGATTTCTCACTTTCTGTCTCTATGTCTCTCTCTGTCTGTCAGGCAAGTGCACACTCCCTGTAGCAAAAAAACTCTCAAAAAAAAAAACCTATAAAGTCTTCTACAAATACAAATGTTGGCAGTTCTATTCTTTGTTGTTGATAGTAACGGTGATAGTGAAAATAATAAGTCTGCAGATGTCAACAATGTAAACTATAGTCTACTTCCACTGCTTGGAGAAATAAGTCAAGGTTAAAAAAATAATTAAAAAAATGGAAAAAGGCTCAAGACAGAAGGGACAGGTCCAAATTTGCATGGACTAGCAATATGACCCTGGGAGAGTCTTTCTACAGCCTCGCAGCCTGCTTCCTCAACTAAGAAGTGGTTATATCAACCCAAAAGGATAAATAACATAATGTGTAAGACTGCCTAGTAAAAAGTAGAATAACTCAGACCAGCTGGTGGTATGGCAGTTAAGGTGACTGGATCCCACCTGGTCAACTCTGTGATTTGAGTACCATATCTGGCAATTAAAAAACAAAAACAAAAACAAAAACAAAAACAAAAACAAAAACCACTAGCACATGTCTGTGTGTGTGTGTGTGTGTGTGTATCTAGAATCCTGAAAGAAGTAGAGAAGGGATTGCAGTGTGGCAGTCTCCCAAGGGAAGATTCATTCTCTTCATTCTCTCTCTCCCTCTCTTTTTCTCTCTCCCTCCCTCCCTTTTTCCCTCTCTGTCTCCAACAAGCTTATGTGCCTCCTAGCAACAACAGGTACACTCAAAGCTGGAGCCCAAGGAGAGAAAAACCTTACAGGATGCAGTGTGCAATTTACCAAATTATCAAATTTCAAGGACAGTAGAACCAAATCTGTCCTCCCAGTCTTTCCTTCTCTCCCCTTTCTGAATCTAAGATAAACCTGCTCTGCAGGCACTGAGAGTGAAAGGGAGCTAGGCCTCCCTGCTGGGTGAGCAAGAGAGGAGACAGGAGGAAATTGTGCCAAAGGTCACAGTGTTCCTGGTCAGCCTGTTCCAGCTTTGAAGTCTGCTGCTGCCAGTGTCCAGAAAAATACTGCAGCATGCTCCACCTGCCAGGCCTCCATAGAGCTCCAGTTGGGCCTCAACCTCCACTTCAGGGGCTGGGGGCGTTCACCAGAGACCCCCTTCCCAGCACCAGCAGCACCCTCAGGAACCTGTATCCCCAATCTGGGTTACACAAGCACCTCACCACTGCACTTGGCACCTTGCTCTCCAGGAGTCTGCCACAGAAGTCTCTATCCCCAAACCCCCATATGGAGAATATGCATTCCTACATGTCCCAACTCTTTCTCCTGTCTGTCACCTCACTTATACCTTCTCTTTAATTTAATTTTATTTTATAGATTTATCCACATTTAATTGTTGTACATCTTTATGTTGTATGATATAGTTTTTCAAAGCACACATGCAATGTGCAATAACCAAGTCAAGGATATTATAACTTCTCTTTGATTAGTTTAATCCTGAGCCCTCCCCTTTCCCCAAAAAAGAATGTTAATAACATATGTCTATGTACCCAGCACAGGGCCAGGGAATGGTGGTCTAATTGAGAAAACACAACTGTCCTGGTCCTTGTAGAGTTTATAGAGGGAGGAAGACATTAAGCAACAAATGAAAATATATAATCAAAGATTGCAGTGGGTATTATGAAGGGAAGAGAGCGGGTGCTAGGGGAGGGAGCAATGGGGCTGCCTCTAAATGAGAAGTCAAAATAAGTCTCAAGAACAATGGGACTGCCTCTAAATGAGAAGTCAAAATAAGTCTCTCCAAGCAGAGGACTTTGGAGCTGAGGACTAAAGGACCATAGGAAGCTGCCTCTTGAGGACAGCCAGCATCGTCTAGGAAGCAGCAGGTACAAAGGCCCTGAGGCAGGAAACAGAATGGCATGCTTGAGGGCTGAAACAATATAGCATATTGGATAGGCGTGAGTCCCAGATTAAGCTGTGAGACCTTGGGAATATATCTAAATTCTCTGTGCCTTGGTTTTTCTCAGGCAGGGGATCTGGGAGGAAGTATCCCTGAGCTGACTCTGAATGTACTAGAAGATAAAGAACCAGGGAACAAATGGTTCCAGTCAAAGGGTCATTAAACAGAGGCCCAGAGCCTCACAGCTAAAAGGTATGAGCAGCAACTTGAACCCACACCCATAACTTACAAGAGCATGTCTGTCTAAGCTTCGTCCAGTCCGTCTTTACTAACCTTTCTTCAAGTTGGCTTAGAGATAAGTTTGTCTACAGTTAGAGAAGGAGAAGAAATGAGGAGTCCAAGTCCCTGCCTATTTCTCTTTTTCCTACTATGGGCTGAACTATCCTAGGAAGGGCTCTGAGAACAGAAGTGCCACCACACGGATGCTCAGAGCTTTCACATATCCCTGGGTTCAGCCACTCAGAGCAGGCCAGCAAACTCCACAGGTGAGCACTCTGGTAATTACTACATCCTAGACCTCAAGTAAACTGCTAGCCTCTCTAGGCCTCAGCCTGCTCTTCTCACAAGAGACCAGGGCTGACTGCCTAATGAAAATGCAAGGCCCTTGTTGGAAAAATACCATTAAAAGTACTAGGGTATAAAACTTCATCCTTCTGCCACAATCTCTCTTTTTTGACTTGTCATGGTGCTTTCAATTTTCTATTTGCTGTCATTATATGAGGGATTTCAAAAAGTTTGTAAAAAGTGGAGTTCAAGTAAAATTTGGGATGTAAAACAATTTTAAATCCATGCCTGGCATTTTCATAAAACACATTTTCCATGTGCCTTTTGAAGACTGTGTGGTATTATTTGTAGTTACTCAATCGCTGACATTCTCTATTGTCTTATGAGATTTCACTTATCAAACTGAAGTTCAAAGACACAATTACTGAGAATTTTCAAGATAGCAAAAGCAAAGCTTAAACCAAGCATGGTACTCTTCTGGGCCTGGACTGTGTGCCTGCCCTGGTTACACACAGGTAAGCCAGCCCTACAGGAATGCTCTGAGTAGGCATCCTGACTATATGAACTTAGTGTCACCAATTATGTTTTGACTGTCATAAAGGATTTCACCTTTGTGCATCTGATTTCATCTTACCAGAGGTTTTTGCCTTGTACTGATGGGAAATGCAGTGGGGTTGGTGTGTATCAGCTTTAGAACCAGGAGATAGTCTCATGGAAGAGTCCTCACTTTCCTATATTATAAAACAAAAGTAATGGTCACTGTAATTTTAGATGGGCCACTAGAATTCAATGCAATCTACATAAAGTTCTTGCATGTAAGAGGCAAAAAAAAAACCCAACCACTACTACTGTTTTTATTCATAAAGTTCAGGTTTTTGAACTTCAGATGTCTTTTATATTTATTTATTTATTTATTTATTTATTTATTTATTTATGAGAGATATTTTTGTTATAGGGCATGTGAGACAGAGACAGATAAAGTCACACAGACCCGACATGAGTTTTAAGCCTCCAGTTCTAAGACTCGGAACCAGAACCATGGTCGACTATATTGGAGCCCAGCGATATAATCATTATGCCATCTGCTGGTCCCTGACCTGGTCACTCTTAGTGCCCCCAGCACTCCCCAACTTCCTCATTACCTGTAGAAACACAACTGGTGGAGGAAGCAGACTCATGCCATGGAGTGAAATGAGTGGGTCAGGGCCATTTCCATTCACTGTGTAGCCCTGGGCAGGTGCCTTCACTTCTTAGGGTCTTAGTTATCTCAAGGATGACTGGTATAGAAATTTTAGGCCAGATGTCCTCCGATTAAGGACTACAAGTACCTACTTCATAGAGCTGCTGGGAGGGTTACCTAGAATATTCTGTTTACAGTTTGGCACACAGTAGTCCTCAGTAAATTTTTCTGTGCCTCAGTTACCTCTGCAAGCTGAGGATATCGCTAGTAGTCTCTGCTGCAGGATACTGTTGTCTGGAACAAATGATAGTTCTGTGTGAAGGGCTCAGCATGGTGCCAGGCACTTGGTTATGGCATGATGAATGTAAGATATTAATAATAATGATAATAATAACCAGGAGTTCACATACTGGTGGTACTAGATAATCATTACCTCACTTTTTCCTCCTACCCCTTGCATGGGGCACTCCTGGCTGTACCCAAGGGCATCTGGCAATACAGTATCCATTTTCAACTTCTGCTGATAGCACCTTACCACCTCACCTGAGAACAGCTGACCCAAGGACTGAACCTATTTTTGGTTTTGAAGAAGGAAAAAAAAAATCTATGTGCCAAAACACAGATTTCTTCAAAACAGGACAGGCCCCAGACAAGGCCATGTCCCTGGCTTTTAGGAATTGGGAGGGAGGTTTAATGTTCAGCAACCTCTTTTGGAAGATGATTACTACATCTCTCACCCTGCATTTGTGAGTCTAGGTCTGTCTTCTGGTCTAGTACAAAGAATCATGTGTTTCCCTATTTGAAACTGTGAGATAATCTTGCTTCAAGCAGCATCAGAACATTCACTTTGTCACTGTCTCCTAGTTCCTTCATCTCTTTCTTTAACAAAGAGCCATGTATCATAAACCCCTTGGGTCATAAGAAGCCATCAGCAGTGACCACCTCAGATAAAACTAGTATTGCCCTCCAATGCAATACTGCTTCACCTTGTTCATTTTTCATCTGACTCATTTTTTTGTCAAGTGTAGTGCTAGACTCTGGAGATGGACCTATTGAATAAGACAATTTTTGTTTTCTGTGTATAAACAGACTGAAAATAGAGCGTTTCATGTGTTAAGTACAGTATGAAG
>NW_006160026.1:800082-829667 GCF_000334495.1 Tupaia belangeri chinensis | reverse complement strand
AAAGAGTGTCATGGAAACCCAGAAAAAAATAGAAAAGAAGGCTTGACCCTAAGTGGAGGGGTTCAACATAACTTGGAGAAAGAAATACATGATCTAGAGACCAGCAGTTGGAATAATGACTGTGTCACTGGACTCCCATGAAGCCAACCATGGTTTGAGTCCCGGACTCAGTGGCTTAAACTCATGCCAGGCATGTGTGCGTGCGTGCCCAAGATCCCAAGAAAAAAATGGAGGAGAAGGGATTGCGGCATGGCCGCAATCTTGGGGGTGATGATTTCTCACCAACCCACTCACATCCTCCAGCTGCTCCCCTCTCCCATTTGAGCTCTTAAAACACAGATTTATAAATGTGCATTTTATTATCTAATTCCCAAACCAGATAGAGTCCCTAAGTATGCCATGTTAAGGTTTGTGGCTGTTGCACCTAACAGTGCTTGGCACAAAGCAGGCAGACAATCAATATTTAACACACTGAAAAAAAAAATAAAAACCTTCTGATGACCTACAATTATTAAGGTCCCATGCTAGATGATGGTGATATTACTTAGACAAATATGCATAAAGTAATTAACAATAGAGGCTGGCAACTGTTAAGTACTAAATGAATGACACAGATTGCAGAAATTAGGAAAACTAGCATGTTCAATTAAATTCAATCCAACAAATATGGATTGTGCCTTCTATGCAAAAGGAACATTCTATAAACAAGATACAAAAATAAATAAAAAGAGTGAAGTCCCTACTCTCAATATGCTAACCTACAGGACAGAATATAAATGCACCGAGAAAAAGAAAGAAAGCAAGATAAAGAGAAAGAAAGAGGGAAGGAAGGAAGGAAGACGTACATAACTTTGAGGCTATGAATGTTCAAGGGGGAGGGGCATCAGATGAGATTTCAAAAGGTGTTTAGAAAAAATTTGGAGTTAAGTACTTCTGTGTGTGTGCAGATGGAGAGGGCAAAGAAATCATTTCAGGAAGAGAAAGCATCAGAAACAAATAAGAGAAACAGAAAATGGATTGCACTTTTCAGAGAAGCCTAATTTGAGTCATTCTGACAGTGATCAGGAGTCAAAGTGGCCTTCTCTTAATTATTCAGTAAGTCAACCAGCTCTTCTAGCAACCTCCCAACCCACAGTGCTAGAACATTGTGGACCTAACCTTGTTTGCCATGCTGAGACATTGGACCTTTTTGTTTCTCTCAGCAAGAAAATGACACAATCCCAACTCTGTCTCAAGCACATTTAAAGGCAGCTATGCAGTGGGCATTGGCTGTTTTTGTCTACCCAATATTTCTACTTGAAGAAACTATACCCTTCTCTTTCCCAAATGGTACTATTAGGACTTTAGTCAAGCCCACTCCAACCCTCAGTTTTAGCAGTGGCTAGATGGAGGTCCATCATTAAAGTCAATCCCTTTGCAATAAGAACCAGTCTAGTGGTAGGTATGTGCCTCAAGAGGAGCCATTAAAAATCTTTTCCTGGAAAAAAAAAAAATCTTTCCTGAATTGATACAAAAATTTTGGGAAAGACAGATTCTTTTTTCTTTTAGCTGCTATTGCTACACTAGAAGGAAATAAATTAGAAATATTTACAGTCATTGTCTCTGTCACACAGAGAGAGCCTACCAGATGACACAGAGCCAACACACAGAGAAAGACAGCCTGAAGGAACTGAATGGGGACCTGACCACATGATTAACTGATTCAAGCTTTAAAATCTCAATGGCTGAAGAAATGGTGGCCCCATCAACAAAAACACAGAAGTCAGGAGGACGAGCTAATTTTCAGAGAGAGATTATATCAGCTCAAATCACCAAATCTGACAGTTAAAAGAGATTAGAAAGGAACTAAGTCCAACCATTTATCTATGCTTAAATTGTTCTATCTTTTGTTTGTTTTCCCCATAATGGATTTCATTCTGCTGGTGGTTTCATTCACTCAACAAATGTTGATTAAGCACATCAATTTTGTAAAGAAAATATTACTAGTCCTCCTTTTGAAGAGCTTTCCATTAGCTGAGGAGAGAGACAATAAACAAATGAATATATAATATGTTGTCAGGTTCAGGATGCAGGCTGTCCTGGAAAAATGAAACAGGATCACTGGAGTGTGCTGTGATAGCTCTGGGGTGTGCTGTGTTAGATCAGGTAGCCATGAAAAAGGCTATTGAAGGAGATCATATTTAAGTTGAGACTTGAATAACGGAAAAAACAAGTTATACGAACATCTGGATAAAAAGAGAAAATATTCTAAGTGGAAGCCACTGAAATGGGAGAGTGCTTGTCATGTTGATGGGATACCTGAGAAGCCAAGTGTGTGTAGAGATGGGTGTGAAAGGACTTGGTCATCAGTCAACAGAACACATAGGGCTTTATAAACTGTGGGAGTAGGATGGAAAACACTGAAGGGTTTGAGGTAGGGGCATCCCATGCAAAGAATACCTAGGACAGTAGCTGGTCCAGATTTGTAAGTGGAACTTGAGTTTAGAGAAAGACAAAAAGTGACTGGGAAAATAAGAAGGCGTTTCAGGGCAGAATTCCATGCAGATTTGGAGCACCAGTGGAAATCACTTGAGGTGTTTGGAAGAGAGTGAGTAGGCGAAGGTAGGTGGATTTAACAGAAATCCTAGAAAAAGGCCAAGCAGACCAGAAACTAGAAAAGAGAGATTAAAACCCTATTTCAGTGGGACTTGAATGCCAAGTTAAGGAAATGACTCCTTTCAGGTAGATAATGGGAAGCCATTAAAGGATTTTTGGAAAAAAAGGCAATTTCACTCTCCACCTCAGCAAAGCATAATAGTATTCTTGGAGAGGAAATATGATGAAGTAGGAATAAGCATGAACTGGGATGCAGGCAGACTTAGTTCAAATCCAGTTCCACTCCTACTGTATAATCTTCAGCAACCAGAGCAGAAGGGAGACCAAGAAAGAAGAGAAGTAGGTGAACAGGTGCCTCATCTCCAACAAATAATTCTTTAAGGAAGGCATTGGCAAACTACTTTATCATTATAAATAGTTTTGGAACATATACACCATCTATTTGCACATCAACCACAGGAGTGTTTGAACACTGCAATTACATGACCACATAATTGTGACAGAGACCATATACGGCCAGCCATGCCTAAAATAATTACCTGGTCCTTTACAGGAAAAGTTTGACACCTGTTCTGGAGTCTAACGGAATTACTCTTGATGTAAGAGTAGAGGGAAAAAAATGAACAAAAGCTACTTCCTGATATATACATTACAACTGAAGAAAGAGGGAAAGTTAATAGGATTAACACTTTTCTCTAGATTTATGCTGCTAGTTCCTCCCGGGTGGAAATTTCAGAAAATTATTTCTTTGTTCCAGCCTGTCCCAAGATAGAAAAGCAGGCTGTATTGACCCATGGAGTACCTATGTTGACAGAGACCAAGACAAGATCAATACAAGGTTTTAAAGGCAAAGTTTGCAGAACACTGAGGTAAATAGGAACACAATTCCCACATGCTTTTATCAGAAACATCTCCTACAGGTTTATGAGGGCTTCTTCCTAGTCTGTCTCTTCCTGAGCTTATAAAAGTGCTTTTAGGGGATGTCTTACTATTTGCAAATATCACAAAAGGAAGTAATGAGTATTTTAAGTCCCACCACTTAGAAAAAAAATTATTTCATGATTTTAGAGATAGAAAGAGGAGCCTGTTATCTGGGGTGGGGAGGGGGAACCTCAGGCAAGCCTTAAAAAGCAACAAAACTTCTTTTCAGAATTTGCATACACCATTTCCCAAAACCATAGTTTGATCCCTGAAAGGTATCAAAAGTCCTACCAGACTAGAAGAGAGGGTTCAGTAACAAGGAAAAGAGAGGGCTATTGAGAGAGGGCAATAAACCACAAGGTTTCCCATGCTACTTACTTTCACTCTGGAGTGAATCTGGGTGCCTGATCTGGATGCAGGCAAACCAGGATTTGAATTTTAAATCTGACACATGGGTCCAGCTGATTACGAGCAAGAAGCTCCTTCCACTCTCTCAGCCCATGTTCCATGTGAGGACTGCAAATAAGTTTACTATAGTTAATATAGGCAACACTGGTGGGGATATAGCAGGAATCTGGTGATGGTGATGATAATGATAATAAATAAAATCAACAATAATAGTAGCTATAATTTGCTCTTTCATGTGTGCCATAAATTATTTTGAATACTTTAAAATACAAACTTATTTTATTCTCACCAAAAAAACTTAAAGAAGCAAGTCATTATTATCATTAGCTCCATTAGAAAACTAAGACTGAAAGAGGGTCTGATAGTAATTTTATATGTCAACTTCACTGAACCATGGATGCCTAGATATTTAGTTAAATATTATGCTAGTTGTGTCTGTGAGGGAGTTTCTGTATGAGATTAATACATGAATCAGTAAACTGAATAAAACAGATCACCCTCTCCCAAATGGGCCTTATTCAGGTCAATAAAGACCTGGTTAGAACAAAAGAATAATAGAATTTATTCTCTCTAACTGACTATCTTTGATCTAAGACATTGGTTTCTTGCTTTCAGACTCTGTTCAGACTGGAATTTACACCATTAGCTTCCCTGGTTCTCAGGCTTTGGGACTTGAATTTGAACTATACAATCAGCTGCCCTAGCTTGCTAAATTCAGATTGGAACTTCTCAGACTTTATAACCATTGAGCCAACTCCATATAATAAATTTATTTTTTAATATCAAAGACCTCCAAAAGTTCAAGGGAAATGTTTGGTTTTTTTTTAAAAAAACTATGCATGGATTTCATTTTTTTTGTCATCAAAATTAACTCACACTTTAATTCCATTTTTCCATACACTTTTTTTTTTTTTTGGAGAGGTTTTCACTATAGGGCGCGTGCGCTCGCCAGATAGACAGAGAGAGACATAGAGCTAGAAAGCGAGAAATCACCCCCCAGAGGGGATGGTCATGCCGCAATCCCTTCTCCTCCATTCTCCTCTCGGGATCTTGGGCACGCGCGCACACGTGCCCAGCGTGAGTTTTAAGCCACCGGGTCCAGGACGTGAACCGTGGTCAACAACGTGGGAGTCCAGTGACATAGCCATTACGCTAACTGCTGGTTCCCTCCATACACTTTTTGAAGTACCCTCATATACCTATTTCATACAAGTACTTTCTGGGGAGAATGTAGACTACAATGCAGGCTAAAGTGAATGAGCCAAAATGTAAATCCAGAGAGCCCAATTCCAGGATCTATACTATTATCCAGTACTCAACCCTCGACAATTACTCAGAGTCAAATACGTAATTTTAATGCATCTCACAGGAGCTACAGAGATCACAAATTAAAATCATTATAATTTTTAGTTTTGCCATAGAGCATGTGCACTCACCAGAGAGAGACAGAGAAAGAGAGGAAGAGAAAATGAGAAATCACCCCAGGTGGCATGACTTCACCATAATCCCTTCTCCTCTATTGACTGTCCTCTCGGGTCAGGGGCACACACGCCCTGTCTGATTTTCAATCCACCAGGTCCAGGACTTGAACTGTATAGTCAGCAATATAGAATCTAGTGCCTTAACCTCAATGCCCTGCTGATCCTGATTATTTTTTAGTCATTATTTCTTGACTTACAAGTGAAAGAAACCCAGTTTGGGCCTGCTCCATTGTCTAGTGGTTAAAGAAGCCAGATCCCACATGGTCAACTATATGGTTTAAGTCCTGAACCCAGTGACTTGAAACGTATGCCAGAGGCATGAACATGCATGCCCAAAATCTTGATGGGATGGTGAAATGGAGGAGAAGGAATTGCACAAACCCATTGGTAAAGTGGGAGGAAAAAGGAAAAAGGAAAGGAAACCCAGCTCAAGTTGAGCTTGGCACATATAAAATCTGGGACTCAAGCAAACAAAAAGTTTAGACATAAACTTCAAATAGAAAAAATTCCTAAGATGACAGCTTTTAAGAGCCAAATGAAACTGCACTGGTGTGAAGTGTATTCATGTTGGGTAAATTCACTTTTTCAAGTTGTAGTGATATACAGTGATTGAATGCATAAAATAAATTAAAATAAAGAGAAAAAATAGCCAAATGAATGCCATCTTTCCATCTCTCAATTGTAATTTCTCTAGTTTTAATTTCACTGAAGCTGACCTCCACGAGATGTCAAGGTGGCTTCATAGCTCCAAAAGGACAAATTGCTCAGTACTTTTCTTTTTCCTTAAAGTTATCAGTACTGAGAAGTCAATAGAATTTATACTCTATTTTCTCAGAAATCTCAAATAAGGAGAACTTCTATTCCCCTAAAGTTCCAACAAAAGTGTTAGGAATGAATCTCAGTGGATCAGCTTGGATCACACAACATCCTTTCAGTAATGATTGTAGCTGGGGAATGGGACGCTCTCATTGACCTGACACACAGGCCTACCCACATTTAACCCCACTCATCTGGATGAGTTCCCCAGGGAGAAATTAGAATACTAAATCAGAAGGGAGAATGGGCACTGCACAGGCAAAAACAATGAATGCCAACCTTAGAAGTAGGTGCCAATTTTCTGGCTCACCACTAAGCTGTGCATTCACAGGAGAAACCCAAAGGGAAAAGTAGAGAAGCATGGAGAGATTAGATAAAAATCTAATCTTTAAAGATAGAACTTTAAAGATAATGGGTATGATCTGTGAATTTTTTTTAACTAGATGTGTTCCCTATTTTGTACAGTTTTACTGGCCAAAACCTAAAACCTTATATGTTTGAAATCTTGGAATACAAATCGATACAAGTCTCAGAATACACATTTTTATAAATTTTTAGGGTGGGAACTAGAAGAAAAAACTGAAAAGGTGAATCCAACACTGACCAAATTCTTGGCAAATAACCAAGTTATGCAGATATCCTGGAGATCCTAGGTATCTATGTTAAAGCAGCAGCAGTTGTAAGCCATAGAAGAAAATAAAGATATTAGGTACTACATACCACAAAGAAGTTAAGCATTGTTTTAGCATTGAGTCCATCTGAGTTAACTGCATACTATGACAGAAATCCAATAATTCACAAAAGAATACAACATAATCCAAAGTCACTATAATGTACTATTTACAATGTTTAGCTTTCAACCAAAAATTACTATACATGCAAAAAACCAAACAAACAAACAAAAACAGAAAAAGTTACCCATATTAGGGGAAAAAAAAGATCATACAATAGAAAATAATATTCTATGAGTGAAAATGCTATAATTAGCAGATAAAAAATGGCAAAATATGGCATGAATAAATTATCAAATGAGGAATTCAAACAGGCAGTTGAAAACTATGAAAAATTGAAATTACAGAACCAAAAGAAGACTAAATAAGATTTTTAGAAATTTCAGAAGAAAAAAAATTAGGGATGTAAAGATAGATAAATAGAAACTACCTGATTTAGAGAGTAGAAAGATATTAGAGGTGACTCCATCACCTAGTAGTTAAAAGAACATCATTCCACACTGCCAACCATGGATCAAATTCCAGTCCTGGCAGCTTGAAACACATTCTGAGCATGTGTGTTTGCATGCCCCAAATCAAAATGGAATGGAGAAATGGAGAAGAAAGGATTGTGGCATGACCATGCCCCATTGGTATGACTCTCTCTTCCTCTCTCTCTTTCAATCTCTGTCTCTCTGGTGAGTGCATGCACTCTATGGCTTATTAAAGCAAAGAAACAAATAAACATATGAACAAAATTCGGGAACCAGCAGGTGGCGTGGTGGTTAAGGCACTGGACACTTCCACATGGCTGACCACGGTTCAAGTCCTAGACCTGGTAGCTTGCTTTCTCACTTTCTCTCTCTCTCTCTGTGTCTCTCTCTGGTCAAATTAAAATAAATGAATGAATAAATAAAACTAAATAAATCTTTAAAAAATTAAAAAAAAACATATGAACAAAATTTAAGGAAAATAAACAAAAGCTCAGAAACCAGGCCATTTAGAAGAAAAATAGAGAGGCAAAGCATTAATGGCACAAAGAAATGTGATATTATCTGTTGAAGTTAATTTTATAGTATTGTCAACTGGACTAGGAAGAAATGTACATATGTTGGAATATTCACTTTGTAAGCTAAATAACATGACTGAATGTATAAAAGAACATAAAATAAAAAATAAAAATAAATAAATTTTAAAAAAGAAACCTCTAAGGCAATATCAGGCATGATTCAATACGTGTGTGATGGAAATCCAAGAAGTAAAATAACAGAAAGGGGCAAAAAGTTGTTTGGAATAATAATGGTCCAAACTTTCTCCAGCTAGCTATTAAATATTAAGTTAAAGACTCCAAAAGCTTAACAAACCTGTAGCAGAATAATCCCAAAGAAATAACACTCCTGAATAATAACACTCCTTTACTTTAACAGTAATACTGTCAAAGTCAAAGATAAAGGTAAAATCTTGAAAGCAGCCAGAGTAAGCAACACTTTCCATATGGAGAACTAACAATAAATTTGATGACTGACATCTCATAAGAAACTATGGGAATCAGAAAACATAGAAATAATAAATTAAAAGTGTAGCTAAGCAAAAATTATATATATATTCAATTATTCTGCTTTAGAAATGAAGCTGACATAAGGACATTTTCAGATAACCTAAGTAGTTTTAATATTAATTTTAAAATGTATATGATAATCCCTAGAGAAATCACTAAAAAATTCAAAGGGATATGGTAGAAAATAAATGAAGAAATTAAAATGAAATAGTAAAAAGTACTTTATAAACTAATAATCAAATTAAAAATGGGTCAATGACTTGAATAAATAATTCTCAAAAAACATATGCAAATGACCAACAAACATATTTTTGAAAATTTTCAATATTACTAATCATTAGGGAAATGTAAATGAAAACCATAATGTGATATCATCTTACTCCAGTTAGAATGGCTATTATCAAGGAGCAGTCAGTGGTATGGTAGGCAAGGCAGGTGGCTCCCATGTGGTCAACTGCACAGTTTGGGTTCCAGAGCTAGCAGGTGAAAAACATGCCAGGTACATGTGCATGTGTCCCCAAAATCTTGGAAAAAGAAGAAATAGTGGAGGAGGGATTGTGAAGTGACCATCCTCCTTGGATGGTACTTGCTCTCTTTCCTCCTCTCTCTGTCTCTTTCCAAAGAGTACACATCCCCTCTGGCAAATTTAAACAATAAAAAATAAAATAAAATAAGAAGAAGAAAAAGAAAACAAGAACAAATATTATGAAAAAATAAAAATACTGGTGAGGATGTGTAGAACAGGACACTTCTTTTTTTTTTCAAAGATTGGTGTAGTCACATGTGCTCAGGATAGAGAGAGATATATAAAGTAAGAAAGTACCCTTCCATAGGGGATGGCCATGCCACAATCCCTTCTCCTCCATTCACTCAGGATTTGGGGCATGTGAGCACACATGCCTAATATGTTTTTCAAGTCACTGGGACCAGAACTTGAACCTCAAAGTCAGTTTTGTGGGATCCAGGCACTCTAACCTCCATACCACCTGCTGACCCCAAGGGTACTCTCTTACACTCTTGATGGAAATGTGAACTAGTATAACCATTATGAACAATAGTACAGGGATTCCTCAACAAACTAAAAATAAAACCACCATATGATCAAGCAATCTCACTATTGGGCATATATCTAAAGGAAAGGAAATTAATAAGTCATAAAGATATCTGTACCTTCAATATGTATTTCAGCACTAAATAGGCAAGATAAGGGTCGCAATCTAAATGTCCATCGATATAAGAATGAATAAAGAAAATGTCACACACACACACAATGGAATAATATGAAGTCATTGACAAGTATGAAACCCATTCATTTGAGTTTAAATGGATGAGCCCAAAGGTCATTATATTAAGTGAAAAAAAAAAAACACATATAAAGAGAAAAACCATATGTTCTCCCTCATATATAAAAAGTGGAGGGGAAAATGACCTCCTAGGCGCAACTATACAGAATTAATATTGGATGCTGGAAAGAATGGCAGTGGGTGGGAGACAGAGGGATGTTGATTAATGGAAATTAAATGGCAGATAGATAGAACAATGTCTAGCACTATAAACTGTAGTGAGGAGAATATAGTTAACAATAATTTACTGTATCTAATGCTTTAGATAGTTAAGGTGATGGATCTGCTAATTGTCCTGATTTGATTATTGCACATCATGTTCACTTTCTGAAAAATCACATTGTAACACTGTCATGTTAACCAAAAAAAATTATTAAAAAATAAGAAGTAAAAGGAGAGAAAGACAGATGAGATGAGTAATGAAGCAGAAAGTAGCTAATCTGAACATGAGCTTACCAATAACTATATTAACTATAAATGCACAAAAACCTGTGAAGAGATTCAAACAGGATAAAAATTTAAGAACTAACTATATGCCACCTACACAGGACATATTTTAAAAGACCCAAATAACTTAAAGGTAAAAGAATAAATGAGATATCTTGCAAGTAGTAAGCATAAGTAAGCTAGAATGGCTCTATGACTATCACACAATATAGACTGTGATTACTAGAGACTCTGAGAGACACTTTGCAATCATAGAGATCAATAGTCAGAGAAAAAGAGAGAGACGGCAATTAAAAATACTTCGTATCTCTAATCCAGCAACATGGAGGTTATACTATGCAGGGTATTTTGCCATCCTGCCCTGAAGTAGCTTATATGAAGCATACCTATTTTATGAATATATATTTCTGCTAATTTCTACTAACATAGTTTATGTCTCTCATCAAAACAAATTCCAGAAAAGAGAAAACTTGTTTTTGTCTGTTATCTTCACTTCTGTATTCCCAATACGTAAAACAGTGGCCAATATGTGATAGATATTCAATGAATATTGGCTACAAACAGATATGGATGTTTAAATAAATGCATGAAATGCCAGCAGAGAGCCTGAGGGGCTCAATGAAAGCTATTTCCCTACCCTGTTTTCCTATCCTCCCACATTCAAAGAAATGCATCCGCCAGTTACAGTGAGACTAAGTTCACAGCTCAGGATCCATTCTCATCCCAGTCAAAATAATATGATTATTTGGCTAAGTGAGGCAGGAAATGACCAATAGCCACAATTAATGACACAGTCCTTGGCTGAGGAGACAGACCAAAGGATAGCTTCTGTGCAGATTAAGCAATGAAGAGCCACAGGAATGTGAGGCAGGAACATTTTTTAATGATTTTTTAAATGAAATAATATAGCCTGCCTTCCAGTTATTTGCTAAATCTGACACTCACTCTACAAAACTCAACTGATATTTAGTCAGACAGAATCTTCATCCCCACCTCCACCTCTGGAGACAGGATAAATCACACTCAATAAATAAAAGAATAAGAGTTATTCATCTTTTAGGGGTAATAGACCACTTCCAGGACTTGAATATTATGGAGCCTCTACCTAGAAAAATATATTTACATACAACACTGTCTACATGCTTTCAGAGGTTTGAAAGATTCCATTGACCAGGTCCATTGGTTATGTGACCTGAAGCAAAATGCTCCATTTTACAGATAAAAATACCAGGCTTCAGAGAGCAAATAGCTGAGAACTAACTCCAGATTTCCCAGTTATGCCCAATGTTATTTTCACTAATTCATAGTTACATTGTGTTTCATAAACGGACAAAATATTTTCAGCCTTAACTGATAAAGAAGGTGTGTGACTCCTTACTCCTGGTTAATACCCATTTTGGAGCAAAAAATATGTAAGTAGAAGGTAATAAGACTAGGATTTGTGCCTGAGAGGAATGCTGATTTAAATCTTGACCCTCCACTCACCTATGTGATCTCAAACATTCCTGAGCATTCTTGACCAGTTTTCCTTGTCTATAAAATGGAAATTAAGAGAGCTGTCTCTCATGGCTTTCCTCAATATTAAATGAGATAATTTTTTAAAACGTTAGCTGCTATCAATAGTAGTAGTAGTATTTTTACAGGTTTAAATTATTTAAACAATTTAAATTTTACAGACTATTTTGAGTAATGACTGTAGACTGAGGTAAGTGTCTAGCCATTCACAGTAACAATGACAGCCAGTCATAGGGATTCTAAAAATGTGCCATCAGAATTTAAAAGAGAGGTGATCCTGTGAGAGTTAATTTCATGAAATGCAGTGGTCAGTGAATGTTTTAGTCAGAATAGGCTAAGTTACAGTCTTCTGACAAATCTTGAAGGCTTATAAGAAAGGTATAATCCTTACTCCCCTGGTTTTCCCTCACCAGTTGCCTATGACTGCCCCACACTGCCCCATTCTTTGTCTCCACCTCCACTTCTGGGGACAGGATAAATCATACTCAACAAATAAGAGAATAAGAGTTATTCATGTTTTAGAGGAAATTGCCCCCTTCCAGGACTTGAATATTATAGAGCTTTTACCTAGAAAAATATATTTCTAATCAGCTATGGAGCACACTCTACCTGCAGTATTGTCCGCATCAATTTAGAAGGGAAAAAACAAATAGGACAAACTACATGTTGCCTGCTGTCTGGTAAGGACATGTATCACTTCCACAAACATTTCACTGGCCAGAACAAGCCACATGACCAGGCTGAATAGCCATATGATAGGGAAGTCTAATCCCACTCCAGGAGATGATTTGTGAACAATAACACATTCCACTTTGGTAGACGGAAGCTCCCCTTTGTAGAATAGGCCATTTCAAGAAATGGAATATGCAGCAGAAATATTCAAGTCCAAGCAAATGACTGAGAAAGCTGAGTCCTCAGATGATGCACAGAACAAAAACCAAGACCAAATCAAAATGATCACAAACTGTGAAAAAAGTGGTAGCTTAGCAGAAGGGCCATAGAATACTAAACGTTGGTTCTTGGTAACAAAAAGCCTGAAGAAAAGAAGTAAGCCCATCTCTTAAAAAAAAAAAAAGGCACTGATAAGTGCAAATGATTGCATCCTTTTGTTCTTAGAAGATATATCAGAATAAAGTATAGAAAACTAGTCTAGACTTAAGAAAATTGTGATCAGGTCACATTGTTAATAAAATAATCAAAACAGGGACTAATCCTGATGTTACAGCCAAAAAATGAAAAAGAATACTAGAGGTTGGAAAAGGGAAAGGGGAATGTAAACATGGATGTGACTATTACTGTTCAGGAGGAGGGTTTTAATTATTGGCAAGAGCACCCTGGTGTTCTTACAAACGTGTTTTACTTCAGTGATATCTGTAAAGCGGAGTCATAATAATAAATAGCTCTTAGAGCGGTCGTGACAATCATTAAAGGAAACAATGATTGTAATGTGCTTATCCTGGTGAATGGTCCATGATAGATGCTCATTAAATGCAAGCACATGTGTGTGTGTGTGTGTGTGTGTGTGTGTGTGTGTACATATATATTGGGTAGCTGGAAAAGTCATGATGCATTTTTGCACAGAAAAAAAAAACAGAAAAACCTCATCATGACTTTTGGAAAACTCAATACATATGCATGTATTTGTGTGTATATGCACACATACACATATAATATATCACACCCAATATTTGAAACCTGTGAAGAGGCTGAGCCCTCAGAGCCCAGACTGGACCTACTGCTGTCCTTCATAGCAATGGTCTAGAGGCCCCACATCTGTATTTCACTTTAACATTTGCAAAATGCATTTTCATTCCACATTCCCCATTTAGTTCTTGCAACTCCACAAAGAACAAGTTCCCACAGCTTGTAAGGGGCAAAGCTATACACTCCAAGCTTAGCTTCACCTGCGGCCATTGAACTCTGTGCTCTTTTTCCAACAAAATCCCGCCTGAAGCAAAGTTATAGCCACCCCCTTCAGTATCCCTCTTTCTCTTTTTCTCTCCCCACTCCCCACATCCTCTTTCTCTAAAGGAACAATATTTTTAAAATAATGCTACTCAGTTCCCTTTCTTTTCATTCAAGCCGGGTAGGTGTCTCTCTAACTCTCCCAGCTTTTCTAACCTAGGACATGACTGGCTTTGAATTGCTTCCGTCCTTGTTCTGGGTTCCATCTGCTCTAGCTCAGAGGGTTGGGCCTGCTTCTCATTGTAACAAGGTTGCACTAATTAGCTGTATTTGATTTTGCATATATAGAGAGAATGCAAATGAATGCAAAGCAGTATGCAAATTAGCAACATCCTGGCTCTCACAAAGAGCAAGCCTGCAATACTGATGTCAACGACAATGTATATTAATAGCCCATCTCACTAAGGCATACTATGTTATTTATTTATTTATTTTTTAAAGGCAGACATCAGGGTTTTATTTTTTTTTTCTTTTTCTGGGTAGGAATAGTAGTAGTGCCTTTATATTGAATTCTAAGTTTATGATCCTTAACAAGAATTCCAATGGCCAGTGCTATGTTCTCTACAGAAGATTCTTGAAGGCAATGAGCTATATCAGAAAAACTCACAGGCTTGGGAATTGAGCCATAGAGACTGTTGTTCAAAGTCCTGTTCTCAGTCTCTTCAACTATAAAGTGGAGTTAACCAACCTACTACAGAGCTGTTGATGAAGACTAAACGAGATAATGTTGAAAGTCAACTGCAATACAGAGGTGATAAGTAATTGTTGTCTTTTCCTTCCCACTTTGAAGAGCCAAATTGGCAAATAACAGAGGGTGGAGGAGGCTCATCTTCTAATCTGTGATGGCTATACTTTGCTGGTTATTCCATGAAATGTGTCTTTTTTTAAAAAGCTGTGAAAGTAGCACATAGGTCAGACATGGACAAGGACACACAGGGCTTCTTAGCAATCCCCTAGAAATGAGAAGATGGCTCTGTTCTGCTTCCCAAAGTACTGCTCTCTGAAAAATGGAAGCTTTTCCAACAAAGCCTCTATCTTCTTTTTGCTATAGAGCATGTGAGTTTGCTGGAGAGACAGAGACAGAGAGATAGAAAGTGATAAATCGCCCCCTAAGGGGATGGCCATGCCACAATCCCTTCTCTTCACTCTTTTGGGATTTGGGGCATGCACACACATGCATCCAGCATGAATTTTAAGCTGCTGGGCCCAGGGCTTGAACTATAGTCGACTATGTGGGAGTCTAGTGACGTAACCATTACACCTGCAAAGTCTCTATCTTCTAATATCCACCTTCCCTAGCACCTTGCTCCAGTCCACTGGGAGGTTAGGGACTCCCTTCTGCACTCCCAGAATGTTCCACGGGCCCTCCACGACTGTGTCTGCTGCTACAGATTGGCTTATCTTCCACCTAAAGCAAATGGAAGAGTCTCATGGGGAAGGACTATTTCTGAATCATCCTTGCATCCTTAGTGTATGGAAGAACCTGGCACAGAGAAGATGCTCAGTATAGGTGGGTGGAAGAGAGGAATGAGGGAGGATGATAGGAAAAAGCCTCAACTCAGGTCTAGCTGGAACATACTGTTATTCACAACAAAACTGATGAACATCATACTAAGGTCTGGAAATGCATGAGAACCTCAGCTGGGGTCGCTGGTACCAAGTCCCACCTCACAGAAGAACAAGGACATGGATCCATTCCAGGGCAGAAACCTTGCTCCCAGGTGGACGGTGTGGGCAGAAGGGCTTCTCTTTAGGCCACACAGTCTCAGAGTTGACCATCTGAATGTGAAAGAGTTACATTTTGTCACTGGCACCTCCAGCCTAAAGCAAAATAAATAAGTGGCTATTCAGACTGTGCTCATCCATCCATGCTGAGGAAGCACATACACACATGCACACACACTCAAGCACACACGGATGCACACATTTGGAGCTACTCACAGCAAAAGAAACACTCTTTGTGATGAACTTTACCTTTCTATTTGTTTCAAATATCCAGACACTGCTTTGGATGGTTTCCAGCATTTCTGACACATAACAGCTCCATGGACATAAAGTGTAAAGGTAGCCCCAGAACTAATTCTAAGTTTATGATCCCTGCCAAGAAGGCTGATGATGGAAAGAGACCATACTTGGGAGTTGAATCACATAGGTCATAGTGCAAAATCATGCTCTTGACTTGGGCCTCAGTCTTCTCAGCTGTAAAATGGGGTTAACCAACCTACCCAGAACTGCCACTTCGCCTGGCCCAAGCTCACAGCTACGAGCCATTCGACCATCAGTTCCAAGAGGATCCCCTAATGTTGGATCAGGAGGGTGTCCTGTCTTCCTGAGAGGAAACATTAGAGCCAAAAGGCACAGTGTCAGATGAGTGACTCAGAACTAAAGGAAGGAATCTATTTACCCCTCCCCAGCATTTTCCCATGCCAGTTCCTGGGAAAGTGAGTCTCCTTCATGGGTGAAGAAATGAGGATGAAGTGAGCCCCCTGAGGTCACACGGATACGTGGCCACAACCAGCACCAAATCCACTGTACCCAGGCTTGTTCCACCACTCTGAGCACTTCGAAAAACAAGTTCTTAGGGAGAAAACATTCAAAAGACCTAAGGTGAAACTTCTCAGTCCCTTAGAGGATTCTGAGAACCTCTACACAGGACCGTGAGGGAGACCAAGCACGGCCCTCCTGGGGTAAGGGCCAAAGAATAGATTGTACTCTGCTGCTGGCAGAAGAAAGTGAAGAGTAAAAGAAGGAGAGAGTGAACAAAGGGGGAAATAGAAATTTAAAAAGAAAAAGAGTGAGGGAGGGAGGGAAAGGGAAGAAAGAGGGGAAGGAGGGAGGCAGGAAGGAAAGAAGGACAGGCATGAGAGAGGGAGCGAGGGAGAGGGGGTAAGCAGCAATCTACCTTAGAGGGAAGAGTGGGTTCTCCATGGAAACGAAAGTGCCTGTTTGCCTTAGGATGCCACCAAAGAGGAAAATTGTAAATCACTTTCCAGGCAGGAGGCAGGCTGATTGCCCTGACTTTGACAGCTGAATTTGAAAAACACTCCTATCAATCACCATAGATCCTGTGGCTCCCACCTATGCCAGGTGTTATGGGGGCTATTTAAAAGAGGCAGGCCTCACATGCACTGTTTTAGCTTAAACATTCAGATGATTTCATCTCTTCCCCATCCTCAACTGCAAAGAAAAAAAGGGAGGGAGGGGGAGAGGGAAGGAGAGGCTCACAAAGAGACTAGGACAAAATTTATTGACCTGTCACACCACCAGGAAGGGTCTTTCTCCTAGGCACAGGTGCTGGTGTGGACAGACTTGAATCTGAAACTCCACAGTCCCGTGCTTAAGAACCTCCTTAGCCTCTGACCCTCTTCTTGGGAATGAGAGGTAATTTACCCTATGGGTGGTTGTAAAGATTTAAGTGATAAGTATGGCTTCTATAAAAAAAATTTAAAAAAAAAAAAAAAAGCAGCATAGGATCAGGTGCCTAGCAAGCCTGAATAAAACACTTTTCCTCCCCTGCCTGCTTCTGGTACTGTATTGGTAATCTCTTGCTGTACAATAAATATAGGTGCACTTGACTGTGATCCACCTCATCCCCACTCTTCCAGCCAGCTGGGATTATAGCCGTGCCCAAGGGGACACTTGGTGTGTCTGAACCCAGGGCTCAGTGTGAACCCAGGGCCTTCCAAATGGCACCAATGCCCCACCACCCTAACCACGGTGGCTGAGCCGACAGGCATTTATTATCACAGTGTTAGTGGGTCAGGAATTTGGGAGTGGCTTATCTGGTGATTTTGGCCCAAGTCTCATGACACTGAAGGCAAGACATCAGCCAGGGCTGTGTCATCTGAAGGCTTGACTGGGGCTTCAGAATCCACCTCCAAAAAGGCTCCCTCAGCTTAGGTTGGCAGAAGGCCTCAGTTCATGAGGGCTGTCAGCAGGAGGTCCCCATTTCCACCTGGGCCTCTCCATAAGGCTGTTTTAATGTCTTCAGAACCTGCCAACTGGTTTCCCCCAGCATGGCTGGTCCAAAGGGGCACAAGGAAGAGACCGTGAAGTTTTACTTGCTTACTATTACCTCTGCCATGCTACATTTGTTGAAGGTAGATCCAGCCACACACAGGGGAAGGGGAATTAGGTTCCACATCCTGAAACAGCCATTGTCAAGGAATCTGCAGACACAGTGTAAAAGCTCTACATAAGCCTCCAAGTAACAGTTTGGAAAGCTGTGCCCACTCTGACAGGACTCCGCACCTGCTGGTCGACCCCACCCACCTGGCTAACTTGGAAACTACCAAGATTTCTCTGAAACCTGAAATAGATAAGCATGTATTTCTTTAAAATATAATTTTCTTAATAATTTGTAAGACTATTTTATCTTTTCATAGTTCTTTTATTTATTTTTATTTATTTATTTATTTATTTATTTTTTGGAGAGGTTTTTCGCTATAGGGCACGTGCGCTCGCCAGACAAACAGAGAGAGACATAGAGACAGAAAGCGAGAAATCACCCCCCAGGGGGGATGGTCATGCCGCAATCCCTTCTCCTCCATTCTCCTCTCGAGATCTTGGGCACGCACGCACACGTGCCTGGCATGAGTTTTAAGCCACCGGGTCTGGGACGAGAACCGCGGTCGACTACATGGGAGTCCAGCGACATAGCCATTACGCTAACTGCTGGTTCCCATCTTTTAATAGTTCTTATCAGTTACTTGACTTCCTCTGAAACCATGCGGGAGCTCCAAAGGGTAATATTATCCCCATTTTACAGAAGACAGAACTTAGGCACATGACGCTAGAATGTCTGCAGGAATGATAGCTGGGATTTCTTTGCCATCTACAACAGTATGTGCCTGGACTGCATTCCTTTATTTAGTCTGCTGGGGCCAACAGAGAGTTGCCATCTGTGCTGCATTGCAGATACAACTTTTAATGTTTTTTGAAAGCTTTTACACCGTATCTATGCTTCTCATACCTCTGTAAACTCTTCTGCTTCACTGTCTCCATCAGGCTTGCTGGCTTGGCCTGTGGAGGCATTAGAATTTAGAGTCCAGGTTTATGTTTAAAGTTTATTGAATCTTTGAACAATTCTCTGAAATAATTCCTATCTGACAGTTAGGAAACGGGCTCAGAGAGGTTCTGCAACTTGCCCAAAGTCACACAGCTTCTAAATGACAGCAAAAGGAAACAAATTCAGGTTTCATTCCAAATCTCATGCTCTTTGCACAAAGAATGGAGATGGTGCCAGCCTGATCCTCACCCAGGGCTCTGAGTCTCCTTGGTAGATCCCAGTCACCTTCACCCATCCCACCCTGAGCTCTCCAGCAGTGACCACGTGCCAGAGAAAAACAGTCCCTTTATTCTGAGAACTCCTGTCTCCCAGGTTGCTCCTACAAAACCCCAGCACTAAGGAGTTGGCTCAGTCCTTGCTGTGTGCCTGTCCTGCTGCTAGGTGACTCACTGCATTCTCTCTTTCAGTCCTTAGCACCCGCCATGGGAGGGGGACCTCCTATTCCCATTTTTCTTTAAAGAAGCTGGTGTTTCAAGAGATGTCACAAAGGTGGTCCCGGTCACAGAGCTAGCAGGAGGCAGGTGGCAGGACTTGGAAGAATGAGGAAAAGGAGCTCTCAGCCCTGACTATAGCAGCTTCCTATCTATGTCCTGACTCCACATCAGCAGATGTAATGCTGAATGGGGGATGCAGACCGCCTGCAGTAAAAATGACAGGCAGCAGTAAGGAGACTGGCTCATTCGTGAGTTACCAGGTGCCTGCTGGGCCTTAGGAGAGAACCATGTCTCTGTGCCTGTATGTGTGTGAGAGTATGTAAGAGTGTATGAGTGCATTTGTATGTATTTGTATGCCTGTGTGTGTGCATATGTATGACTTGAGTGTATGTGTGCCTGTATGTAAACACATGAATGTGGGTATGTGTGCCTCGGTGGTGTGGGTGTATGCATGAGTGTGTACATAGACGGGGTAGCTAAAAAGGTTTTAAGACTTCCCTTGATTTATTTTTAAAATTTTATTATTATTATTATTAAATTTGTTATAGGTCACATGTGAGAGAGAGAGAAAGTGTGAAAGCAAGTTGCCAGGTCTGGGACTCAAACCATGGTCAGCCATGTCAGAGTCCAGCCTCTTAACACCACACCACCTGCCAATCCCAAGACTTCCATCGCTTTGAATGGAGATAATGATTCACTCCACAACATGAAGCACCCACTTCTTTATCTCTGTCTCTTTGTCTCTCTCTCTCACACACACACACATACACACATACACACACACACACACACGCATGCACACACACCCTCTCTCTCTTAACTGTGACAGAGCCAACTGCTTAAAAAGGACCTGGGTGGCAGTCACTGCTTACAGTTTGCCCCATTCCCATGTGAGCCTCATGAGAGGAGTGTCATCACCTTCATTCTGTAGAGAAACTGAGGCTGGAGGAGGTAAAGTCACATTTCCAAGGCCACGCAGCTTATGACTCAAAGGGGGTTTAATTGCTCACTGATTTCAGGCATACAAATATATATATACACACACACACACACATATATATTTACACACATATAATCACAAGGCCAGCCCAGACATTTCATTTTCTTTTATACATTCAATCATAACAAATACACATGGACACACTACCCTATTTAGGGTAGAAATCCTTCCCTCCCAGAGGGAATGTCTACTGGTTATAGGTTAATCGTCCCCTAAGTATTCTTAGAGGCTGTTGTTCAGGAACCACATGTGGCCTGGTTGTCCTCTATTTGCCCCAAACCCTACCCAGATCCATCTCTTCCCCAATAGATGATCTCTCCCGGACTCTTGCATTTTGGTTTTGGTTGGACTCAGTCAATAAGAAGGTTGGAAAGAGACAAGAGGGCAAGAAGAGAGAGGAATTAGGTGTCCCTTTCAGGCCATCCCTGCTACAGTCTATAGCTCTGGGACCTGCCCAATAATCCCTTCCCTGAGGCTCTAGCCTCCACTGGGTTCCCATAACATTGGTTCCTCCCTTGCCCCTAAAGTAACTTCCATCTTATAGTCCCTGGAGGCTTTGGCACCATTTGTTGGTTCATTAACCCTTCTAGGTTGATTACATATCAGAAAAACTACCCAAAAACTTAGTGGCTTAAAACACCACTTCTTCACTCAAAATTCTATAGGTTAGTCATTCAAACTGGGCTCAGCCATGCAATTCTGCTCAAAATGGTGCTGGTTGAGCTCACTGGGATGTTGGTAGTCAGTCAATGTCAGCTCATCCTGGTTCGTGCTGGCTCTAAGATGGGTTCTTCTCTCCAAGAAGTCTCTAGCAGGCTAGTACAAGCTTCTTTATAAGATGTCAGAGCATTCTAACAGAGTAAGAGTAGGCATTGTGAGGCCTCTGGAGCTCACCCAAATCATTTTAGCTACAATTTATCCATTAAAAAAAAAAAAAATCACAAGGCCAGCCCAGACTGAAAGACATGAAAAAACAGACTCCCTCCCTGGATGGGAGGGACAACAGAAGATACATGAAGAGATGAGACGAAGCAACCTATCACTCCAGCCACTTTTGTAAATGACTCTTCCTATTTTTCTCTTTAGAATTCCACTGAGAGTGTCTCTGCTTCCTGCTGCCCTGGGACCACGCAGTAGATGACATTATTTATGATAGCAAACTATGCCTATCCCTCCTCAGACTGTTTATTATGCTCACTGTCATATTGCTGAGATTCATCTATATTATTACAGGTAGCTGTATTTTATTTTATTTTATTTTATTTCATTTCATTTTCTTTTATACATTCAATCACAATATTTGGCTTATAAAATGGATATGTCAACAGGTGAACATTTCTATCTAGTACAGTTGATAAAACTATAAAGTATCTTCAACAGGTAAGACCACATTTCTTTGTCATATTAATGCTTTGCCTCCCTGTTTTTCTACTAAATGCCCTATAGGTAGCTTTAGTTCATTTATTTTCAGTCTTCTGTAATGCTCTTTCTATGAGTTTATTTGCCCATTCTCCTTTGGGTGGACATTTAAGTTAGCATTCTGGGTTTATTATTTTTTTCCTGTTGCAAACACTACACTCTTCCTTTGCACATGAGAGTTCTCTAGGGAGTATAATTAGGAATAAAGTTGCTGTAGTGAAATACTGCCAAATTACTTTCCAAAGTCAACATAGTCTTTAATAGAACAAATAGAATTTGAGAGCTGAAGCACGTTGAAAAACTGGGTTCGCCTTACATTATGCAATTGTGTATTTGAAGAACTGCAGCAATATCTTGTTGGAATGAACCTCCCACCCAATGTAAGAATCCTTTCAACAGTGTTCCCAGGAGATGGTCAAACAACCCTTTCTTGAACTCTTAAAAATCCATAGGAGAAGCTTAACACTTTAACTGTGATTCCCTCTGCAAAGCAAGAATAATCTTGGAAAAAAGAATGATCCTGTCCTTTGGCAGTGCTGCTGAGGTTGCACTAGCCTACTGAAATGTATGACAGAAAGAGAAGGAGTAAGAGCTGAACGTGCAGGGTAGGCTGGGGGAAGGGGGTCTCAGAAGGACCACGCTGCCTGCTAAGGCGTGTATCCTTTATTCTAAGAGCAATGGGAAGTCACTGAAGGAAGTTGGGCAAGAATGAAACATCTTCAGATTGGATTTTAAAATGCCATTCAATCTGGAAAATCTCAAATGGCAGTAGAAGGCCCAGAAAGGGAACAGTTGCAGTGATCTCAAAGTGAGATGATGATACCTGAAAAAAGGGATATTAAGGGTAGAGAAAGGACCCTGTTCTCATGGTCAAGACTAGACTCTGTCAAAAAATGGCACATGGGGGAACCAGCAGTTAGCGTGATGGCTATGTCGCTGGACTCCCACGTAGTCGACCGCGGTTCGTGTCCCGGACCCGGTGGCTTAAAACTCATGCCGGGCGCGTGTGCGTGCGTGCCCAAGATCCCGAGAGGAGAATGGAGGAGAAGGGATTGCGGCGTGACCATCCCCCCTGGGGGGTGATTTCTCACTTTCTGTCTCTATGTCTCTCTGTCTGTCTGGCGAGCGCACGCGCCCTACAGTGAAAATCTCTCCAAAAAAAAAAAAAAAAAGGCACATGGTACTTATCTTGTTAACCTGATTAAATGTTTGTTTATCTGTAAAACAAGGATAATAATAACACCTATTTCATATCATTGGTATGAAGATAAAAATGAGATCTTATATTTAAAGAGTTTAATGTCTGGCTCATAGCATGTGCTTAATACCTGTTAGCTATTCTAATCATTCATGAACTACTGACAAGACTTAGTGATGATAGTAGTTAGGTTAGATTAAATTGTGGAGAGATCCCAAAATACATACTGATTGAAAGACAACAGAATTTTCTTTCTTATTCACATGACAGCCCAAGATGAGTGACTCTGATTGAGAGCAGACAGCTCTCCTCCTTGTGGCGATTTAGGGCCCCAGTCAGCTCCACTGTCACCGAGACCTTGTTTTCTTGGCCTGAGGAAAGGAAAAGGCACATCCAGTTCTTGTACCCTATTGTGGGTACCACACTCCTAGCCACATTCCATTGGTAAAATCTAGTCACTTGGCCACACCTAAATGCAAGGGGTGCTGGGAAATATAGTTACTAATGCAGTAGCCACTTCTCTCTCCACCCAGCCTTCAAGCTAAACACTACTGAAGACTGTATTAACTCTGGAGAGACTAGGCTATCCTATGTGCATGACAGGATGTTTGATAGCATCCTTGACTTTACCTACTAGTTACTATGGTGTGAGCACATGTGCATGTACACACACACACACACACACACACAACTTAGCTTCTACCACTCTCCATCAAGAAGTGATAACCAAAATGTCTCCACATATGACTTCTAGAGGGCTAAAGTACCCCAGCTTTAAAAACAAAAAGCAAAAAAAATCTGCTCTACACAAAAGAAGAGGCGAAGAGATTCTGGGAAACAACTGACACCTCTTTAAGAGAGAATATGAACTGAATTTAGCTGAATTTAGTTTAGCTGAATTTTCTGCTCCAATAGAATGTGAGCTCCCTCAATGCATGGGTCTTGTATATTTCATTTCTGGCAAAACCCTCACCTCTACACCTGGAGTAGCACCTGACACCAAGAAGGTGCTCAAAGAATAGTTATTAACTAGCAAAGTGTGATCTATAGGCCAGACCAGCATTTCCTATTTGGCTAGGAACTCAGATTGAGTTCTTTACAGAAAGCAAGCACTGTGTTTATAAAAGATGCTCTCTCTCTTTGCAGAAATTAATAATCATAATTTCTGGGGGAGAAGGAAACCCCATCTGTGAAGGTACTGAGTACTTAGTACCTAAAGCAGAAAGAAAATCCCAGCTTGGACTGCTGCTCCCCACAATCGTTGATTTATTTTTTCTGAAGGACTTCACAATGCCTGAGAGTTGCAAATCCCCCTGCCATGCCTGACATCGAGCCATTACATTCTCTGAAAGAAGACCTGATTATGCTGCAGGCAACAACCTGCAATTTCAGGTCCGCTAAGTGAGGCTCCGTGGGGTTTTAATTCTCCCCTTCACTTTAGAGGCTCCTGTCCCATCTTTTAAGTATCTCCCCTCCTCCTGGCTCTGACATCTCTGTCAACATTACAGGGCAGGAGATGCAGTGACGTTATGGTTGCCATGGATTAATCTAACAGTTATATTGATTTCTCGGTTACATCTGCTCCAAAAGAGCTACAGAGAGACGGCCCCTAAGGGTCTGGAAAGATAAAAGAAAACATAAAGGGATATATTTCTTTTCCTTTGGGGAAATAATAACTACAAACAAATTAGCGTTTGAACCCATGTTCGGAACCATTTATGACAAGAGACCATGGCATATAAGCACAGTGGTACAAGCATGCAGTGTACAGTACAGAAGTCAAATGCCAAAACAGCCTAGAAATGAACCTGTAAGTTAAATACAAGGCAGGACCATTAAAGATGCAGACAGATTTTTAAATGCAATGAAAAGACATTAGCTATGTGAAATTAAAATCTCCAAGCCACAATTTCCTCACTTAGAACATGGAACTAATAATACCTACCTTGCGGGACAATTATGAAGAATAAATGAGACAACAGGTGTAAAAATACTAAGCAAAGCCTCTGCTATATATTAAAGTTTTAATTAACATTATTTTTGCTTCACAGGGGGAAGAAAAGTGAGTAGTCAGAAAATATGCATGGCCTTAAGAGTGACAGTGAAGAGGTAAAAACTGGGACAACGTCTGAAAAGTCTACTATAAATAGTACTAGAAACAAAAGAAAATGCCTATGAAATCATACACAGTTCCTCCGTGATATGAATAGGCAATAGACCAAAGGGTCCCCCAGGGAGGCCATAAGAGAAGGGACCTAGACTGGGCTCTTCCAAACCCCAACATCTGCACCCCCTTCTGCAGGAAGTCCAGCACCGGCCCCAAAGGTCTATCCAGCCAGCCCTGGGATGAGCAAACTGCCCAACCCTAAGAGACAAACAAACGAAGCAACTCAAGAAGATACAATAGAAAGGAGTAGATTAATATTCTTAAACCAGCTTGCAAATCAAAACCAGACCTCAACTGCCAAAGAAATCAGACCAGCTAGTGAATGAAGGGCCTAGGGGACAGTTTTCAGCTAAATGTTAGCATCCACACCATTAGACCAGAGGGGTAAACGCGTTGACTCCAAATTTTCATCTCTAAGATGCTAGGCAGTGTAGTGTGAGAAGGGCGCTTGTTCTGTCCCTCTCTCCTCCTACCTTTTTGGTTACCAGGCATTAATCTAGGTACTGAGGTTCCAAAAGATGGTGAGATAAATACTCCGAAACGAGTCAGCAACCGTGGAAGCTGTTGAGAAGTCTTTGATGACCTCGGGAATAGCCCTGGGCACACAGGTGCAAGTGGCATCATCTTGCCTTGTTCAGAAGAAAACGCCACTGACCATGGTCATGCTGGATAAGGAGAAGCCTTGCAGTTCAAAAGGGGCAAAATCCAGATGTGCTGATTAAAAGTGACCTTCCCCATCAGCACCTTAGATGATAGGAACCCAGAGTGATCTGATTTCATGCAAGAGAAACGGGGCCCTAAGAACCTACCACGCTTTACACAGAGGGTCAGATTCAGAGATGAGCAACAGCCAAATATTCATTCAGCAGGTATTCCTTCAGCCCTCACTATGTGCCAGCCATGGTATTAGAAAGTAATATTATTTAAAACGTTAATATAGAGCAGAGGCTTTGCTTAGTATTTTTATACCTGTTGTCTCATGCATTCTTCATCATTGATATTAGGAGCTAGGTGCTGAGTACTAAGCCTAGTAGAAAAAAAGACATTTTCAGGCCAGGAGGTGGTATGGTGGTTAAAGGCACTGGACTCCCACATGGTGGATTGCAGTTCAAGTCCCAGACCTGGCAACTTGCTTTCTCACTTTCTCTTTCTCACTCTATCCCTCTCTGATCAAATATAAATAAATAAATAAATAAATAAATAAATAAAGTTAAATGAAGTAATTCTTTAAAAAAAGAAGAACAAAAAACACTTTCCTGTTCTCAAGTTGTACTCAGGTACACAGAAAAATAAGGAGGTCATCAAAACAGGAGAGATAAGTCCAATAGAAATGACCAAGAAGGGCTGACTGAGATGAGTTAAAGGATAAGTAAGAGTGAGCTCAGCACAAACTTTGCAAAATGAGTGAATATAAGGTGTGAATGAATGAGTGGTAAGGGACAGGAACTTCTGATAAGGGACATTAAATGCCCCTGCCTCAGAATGAGTATTTATTTGACTGACTGATGAAGGCTTCATGGAGCTGGTGTCATTTGAGCTAAGTCTGAAGGAAAAAGAAATAATTTAGACAGATGAAAGCATATGCAAACACATGAGCACTAGAAACTGCAGATGTTTGAGACGGCTGAATTGGGAGCAGTGGGGCAAAATGGCAGAAAGAATACATTTTCCACTCAGAGCTTGTCTGTGTGTTTAGAGTTTAGGCACTGAAAAATCCATAGCCCTAGGATTCCTCCAGTACTAAAGATGCTGGCCCTCATCAACTAAATGGTAGGGGTGAAACTCACCCAAGAATTCTCGGCACAGCATGGGAACTTTCAAAGTGCTGACAGCTAGCAAGCTAAGCACCTGCACTTCTAAAAGAGTAAAGCTTGGTGGCAAGAGAAAAAGTTGAAGAATTCAAGAAATACCTCCTTTCCTCTTCTCTGTTTTCAATTTCACAACACACAATCACACCTTGACACTGTTGATATGAGGAAGCCCCCTAATAACACCTAGACCAGGGAAAAGCCAAGAGATAAATGAGAGAAAGCCCCTGAGCAGCAATCCCAGCCTGGCCCTGGTCAGCTGTAGGCTCATCACACCATTTCCTACTCCTGAGGAAGACTACATTTCCCAGCCTCCCTTACAGTTAATTTGGGACCATGTGGCTGAAATTCAACCAATGGAGTATGTGCAGGAAACAAGCAAGCCAGGATTAGCTCCTTAAAACTCCAAGGTTACCCTCTGACATTTCATTTCCCTTTCATGATTTTGGGGGACTATATACCCTAAATGGTGGAGCTATAGGGTAGAAGAGGACTGCCCAACTCCAGTAGATTGCAACTTGAGCGAGAAATACATTGGATGTGTTAACCCACTGAAATCAGGGTCTGTTTCTCACTGCCACTAACATTGATTCTCCAGTGGACCCAAAAGCTTAGTCCACAGACTACCAGCATCATCTTCACCTGGGAACTTGTTTAAAATGCAAATTATCAATTGTCATCCTAGAACAACTGAATCAGAAACGCCATACAGGAGACCCCAAAATTGGTTTTGGTTGATCCCAGTGTAGCTAAAAGTTTTGAGAACCACTTACTCAGACTACTGAGTGACCTTCATCTTTTTAAGCCTCAGTTTTTTCCACTGTCTAATGGAGACATGAACAGCTCTCTTTGCTGGGTCATGGGAGGGTTTGGTGAAACTTTATGATATGATGCGTGTAAAGCATCTAGACCAGCTGCAGTGGGAAAGCAATAAGGCAATGCTCCATGACGCTGAGGGGCACTCCCAGGTTCACATCCCCCAGTCTCCCTGTGCATGTGACCCTGACTGACTGAGGATGGGATGGATCACAGCACAAAGACCCTGTCAGGGGTTCCTGTCTTTCTGTCTGATAAAGACAGCATTGAGAAAAAGAGAGAGAATCTAGCACAGCAGCTGACACAGGGTAAATGTGCAATAAACACTAGTTCTTAATAAATGTTAAAATGTTAGTTCTCTTTCATTCTTAGGAACTTGGGGGAGCTGGAGATAGAAGGTGGGATCCCTGCCTCCTAACACTGTGATGGGCAGCCTCTAAAATGTCCCTAGGGATCCCTGCCTCCCGGTAATCCAGCCCTTGTGTAATCCCCTCCAGTTGTGTGTGGGCCGGACTTAGGGACTCACTTCTAATGAGCAAAACATGCCAAGGCCAAGCTCCCTTGAAAGTTCTAAAGAAGAATTGTCTCTTCCAGCTTCTGGGGGGCCCCAGGAATTCTTTGGCTTGTGGCTGCATAAGTTCAATTTCTGTCTCCATTTTCACATACCTTCTCTTCTCTGCTTCTCTTCTTCCTCTTATAGGATACTTGTCATTGGATTTAGGATCATCTGGATAATCCAGGATGATATCATCTCAAAATTCTTAACTTTACTACAGCTGGGAAAAATCCTTTTTTTAGGTGAGGTCACATGCACAGTTTCAGGAATAAGGACATTTCTTTTTCAGGGCTGCCATTAGACCTACCACAGTGCCCAAAGGCAGGGATGGGTTCTGCTAAGCATCATGTTCCCTTGAGTGGGGCACCTATGAAATGCATGCCACTAAGCAGGGATCTGACACAGTGTTGGAATAGAAAGTCAGAAATGCCTAAGTTAAACGGCTGGGCTTTCGAATTCCCTAAACTACTGTTCAAACCTGAACCATCTACAAATGATAACCTTAGGTAAATTACTCAATTTCTCTGAACCTCAGTTTTCTCTTGTGGGCTTTTTTTGTTTTGTTTTGTTTTTTAAATTGCCAAAGAGTGAATGTACTCCACCAGAGAGAGAGAGGGAGAGGAAAACCTCCAGTGGGGCATGGTGCAATCCCTTTTCCTCCATCTCCTCTTCTTGCTAGGATTTTGAGTATGTACGCACATACTCCTGGATGCTTTTTAAGCCACTAGGGCTAAGATTATAGCTATGGTCAGCCATGTGAGATCTAGCTCCCAAGGTTCAGGGCTTGCCACTGAACTACATGGGCTGGCCATCCAATGGACACTTTAATAGTACCTGTCTAATGGAAGACTAAGATAGGAAGTGCAAAGAACCTACACAGAACTGGCATCTAACAGGGCTACAAAGGAGCAGGCACAGAACCCTGCACAAAGCAAGTCCTCAAAAAGGCTCATTATTCTAGGCCTTCCCCATGACCCAATGATGAAGAGAACTGGATCCCACATGGTCGACCACATGCTTTGAATCCTGAACCCAGCATTCAAAAACATCTGGGAGCATGTGCATACATGCCCCAAATTGCAACAGGATGGAGAAATGGAGGAGAAGGGATTGTGACGTGACCACACTACCCTGGAGGAAACTTTCTCCCTCTCCTTCTTCTATCTCTCTCTGGTGAATGCACACAACCCCTAGCAATTTTTTTAAAAGGGCTCACTATCCTGACGAACATTTTCAAAATTGGAGTTGCTATTGTTTCTGCTGTCACAAAACCTCCCAGCCCTTTGCTCTGACTACTAAGGGGACCCTGTTCCCTGCTCAGAGAGGAGAAAAGGACGAGGAGTCCCTAGGGCACTCAACC
>NW_006160026.1:795853-800061 GCF_000334495.1 Tupaia belangeri chinensis | reverse complement strand
ATATCCCAGCCTTCCCTCCCACTGCCTGGCTCCTTTCCTCTAGCGATGCCTCCCAGAGCGGGGCTGGCAGGGAGCTTGCCTGGGCCCCTCGTAGTTATTCCTGGCATGAGGCAATCCTGCCAGCATCCTCAGAGCTCTGTAAAAATACTCAGTTTGTCTTTCATCAGAGCAGCTCAAAGCCATGTGGCACCTTCTCGAGAAGACCAAGCTCCCATCTGGGTTCTGGGAGCCAACTACTTCCCAGGATGGTCTGGTATGCGTGAGGCAGAGGGAACAAGCTGAACTGAAATAACCCAGCCCAGGCACTGATTTGAGAACCATGGACCTCCAGGCTGCCAGGGAGATGCGATGTGAAGAACTTTACAAAGTTGGAAGAAAAGGAATTACAGTACAAGTTTAATTTTGTGCAAAAAACAAATAAATAAATAAATAAATAAACAATGAAAAAAAACAAACCCTGAAATCTATGCATAATATTTTCATAATACACCTTTTCCATGAATTTTTTTGAAGACCACACATAAGGACAAGGTTTTTTTGTGTGTGGAAAAGAGATTGTTGAAATTCTCTGGAACTCAATGCTCTGGCCTACATCTCCAGTCTACTACTAAGGATTTTTTTGACTTTGGGCCTTTTACTTAACCTCTCTGTGCTTCAGTTTGGCCTCTTGAAAACAAAGTGGGGAATAAGGACCTCTACTTCAAAGGCTTTCTGCATGATTAATAGGGATGGTCAGATAGATTTATGTCTGATCAAGAATTTTATCTAGAATACATGAATAACTCTTGAGACTCAATAGTAGTAATAATAAACCCAAATGTAGAGAAAAACAAAACAAAACAAAACAAAAAACAAACAGACACTTCACAAAAGGAGATATATACAATAAGCACATGAAAAGCTAGTCAACATCCTTGGTCATCAGAGAAATGAAAATTACAGCCACAATGAGATACCACCCTACACCCACTAGAATGGCCAAAGACTATCAATACCAAGTGTTGTCAGGGATGTGGAACAACGAATTCTCATACACTTCTAGTGAGAATTTTAAAAAATTACACAACCTCTTGGAAAACACTGGCAGTTGTTTATAAAGCTGAAAATATATTTAGAGTATAACCTAACAATTCAACATCTAAGTATTTCCCCAAGACATATGACCATAAAAATCTTGCATGTGGAATGTCCTAACAGCCATATTGATCATCACTACCAAATAAAGACAACCCAAACATCCATCAGTAGGGACAGCCTCCAAGGGTAAGGAAAAGATATCACTCTTACCCTCTCAGGCCACCTCTTCCCTTAGTGAACTCCCTTAGCAGGCTCCACCTGCATCCCACACTCTTTCTGGAACATTCCTTCTTCACAGTCTGCTGTGGCGTGCACTGTAGCAGGCAATGCCCTCGGCAGGGCGCATAGTCTATTCCACGCCAGTTGAGGCCTCTTTCTAGACACGATGTCGTGACCCCCAAGGTCAGCTTCAAGTTACTGCTCGCTCCACTCACAGGAGCCTCATCTCTCACACTTGAGACAGGGCAGACGAGGAGTCTTCCCTCTCATGGCCCTGTGGTTCCACTCTGTGTGCCTATGATGGCCACACATTTTCTCCTGGGGGTCCTGAGGGCAGCCATGGCCAGTTGCTGAGGCCGACCAGCAGGGCCTCTGGCTGGCCCCCTGCCCAGCCGCTGTGGTCCACCTTCCAACCTCCATGGCCGGGGCCCACGGCCTTACCAGCCATCCAGAGTTCCTGCATTTACATCAAGTAATTGCTGCAGGGTCTTTCACAGAGAACACACTGCATCTGAGGATTATAGCAACACACGAAGGAAACAAAATAAGATTTCCCTAGCATCCACCACCATGCAGGGCTGCCTTTTGCAAAGGGTCTACATTTCAGATGCAAAAAAAACAAAGGCCTGAAGAGGCTTTGAGGAAAACATTTCAGTAGGGGTGACAAAAGTGCCACTTTCCTGGCCTCGTTAAAAGACTGTCTCTGTGTGTGAACCCAAAGTCAGAACAGTTCCAGACATGGTGGTGCACAGCGGTGGTCCCAACTACTTCCTGGAGGACCAAGGCAGGAGGACTATGACAGTATGACCCTGTTTAGAGGGGGAGGGAAAAAAAAAGTCAGGACAAACCAGAACAAATTGTGCTAAATTACTAAACCTAAAACAAGTTTTTGTTTGCTTCTTTGTTTGTTTTTAAGGGAAAGAGACTCATCATTTCATTCCTACCCATGGGATGTTATAGACCCAGGTCTTGGTACTTAAACGGCAAGTCCAGCATTCAGAGAAGGAAAAGACCTTTTTCCTTTATTCTGAGAGCTCTGTGTTGACCGGCAGAGCGCTTTGTATTTGCTATTTAATGCTTTGCTCTTTCGGACTAGAACACTTGCAGGGTGAGTACAGTGCCTCAAGGACACACTCTCAGCCCCACCTGTGACACAGGTGTGTGGACACACCCTGACCCTCCCCAGCCAGTGCCCAGCTCCCATCAAGAGCAGGCTGAGTGGGGGCAGGGCCAGGGCATGAAAGCCTGTCTGGGGAGCCAGCCCTTCACTACTGAAACACAGATTCAAAAACAAAATGATCAAGAATCTCAGGAATTTCACGAAGCCATCTTATTTCTGACAGTCAATATAACTGACAGTTAAGGGCCTGCTCAGGTTCAAGGCCTGGCCCTCTGCCTTGGGCCAAGTTACTGATTTTCCCCAGGTAAGATGGGGATAACAACAGCACCCCTCCGCCAGGCTGGCCTGAGAATTAGCTGACCTCAGAACTGCTAACTCACAGGGCACTTGCTCTGCGCCCTGCGCTGTCATCTGTGTGTGCTTTGCAAAGATCAGCTCACTTCACTCCTGTAACTAGCCTAGAGGTAAGTGGGCACTGTTCCCACCTGACAAGAGAACCAGCTGACGCTTAACAAAGTAAAGCGACTTGTCCAAACCCGCAGACTCATGAGTGGGTAAGCAGCACCATCGAGATCCAAACACAGCTGCCTAGCTCTAGGGTCCACCCTCTGCGCCAAGCACTCAGCCCGTGTAGGGCAGCTGGAAAGTGACCCATGGTCATTGTTTCATTTCATTTCACCCTCACAGTGAGCCTCTCAGGTGGGGTTTTTATACTCAGTTTAGAGAGGAGGCTATGGAAGCTCAGAGAGGTTAAGGAACTTGCCTGAAGCTCTCCAGCAAAACCAACTCCATGGAAGGAGAGAATGTGGACTAAGGCAATGAGGAAGGATGGATGGAGAAGCTGAGGCCTCTCACAGAAGGGACCTGCACAGGCGCCTTGGGAGTTCTATGTAAGCAGGGCACCAGGCAGAATGGAGAGACCTGAGTTTGAGGAGTACGGAAGTCGTCGTTTTAGCCCCGGGATGCTAACATCCTAGATTATCAGGGCAGAGTGGCAGCATGAAGATTTCATCCACGTCTTAATTTCATGACTGGGAAAGCTGAGGCTTTAGGACGGAAGTGCTACCCTAATACCCACGAGTCAGAAAGTACAGTCTTGGGAGAAGATGACCTTCACATACTTGTCAAGTCTGCAGAGTGTGCTGAGCACATGCCAAATGTCCCAGGTCCAACGGTCAGGACAGGCTGCTGGATGACCATGCAGCGATCCCAGGCACAGCCCAGATCTTTATCATTAAGCCCCTGCCATGTCTAGTGAGGGCATTTAACAAGGGCGCTACCACTTGCTGTCTGTGTGATCTTAACCTTCCTGAGTTTCGGTTTTCTCATCAGTAAAATGAATCTGAAGTGAGATCACTTCATAGTGAACACAAATTTCTGGTACAGACTAAATGAATCAGATGCTGAAAACTGCCCAATGTAAAGGCTGGCACACAGTAGGTACTCAATACAGGGCATTCTGAATCCATCAGAGGCCAAACCCACATACCATGTAAAAGGCGAGCCTCGAAGGAGATACTGATTCTAGAAGCACTTACCAGACATCTCCACCTAAAACCCAGGGAGGGAAAATACAATAAGACTTGGGGAGGCCTGAAATAGGGCCATTCATCTCGACGCAGGAAATAAGACTGGGAGGTTCTGGCGAGAGCGAGGGAGGGGAAGCTGAGGAGGAGGCTTAAGCGTGAGAGAGCGTACATTTTTTGGAGTTTCTTTTCTATTTAAGGTCTTGCTAACTACTTAGTAAAACTCATTTCTGGTTCACCTTCTTAGCAGAAAAACACGTTCCTGC
>NW_006160026.1:755060-795618 GCF_000334495.1 Tupaia belangeri chinensis | reverse complement strand
CGCAGAAAAACACGTTCGTGCTGAACAGTAAGAACAAGACCCCAGCTTGGAAAGTCCTCAAAGAGTTTCATGTCTCTTGTGAAATCTACAACCGAGCACTAAATGGCTGAGCGAGTCCATTTGAATAATGGTACATTGAGGCCTTCCAGGGGAAGCACCCAAGGCCATCTTCTGACTGGGGATCTTATGACACATAAATTCAAATAAAGATGAATCTGTAAGCCCGGAAGGTTCTCCTTGAACTGAGATACATTCATTCAACTGACATGCATTGCCCGGTCCCTGTGCTTCTGCTAAGTACTCTGCTAGAGACCGAGCACAGCAATGGGCAATGTGGACGTGGCAAGGGGGAGAGACTCTCCCATGCTAGCAAGCTGGGGGCTGAAAACAATGGCCATGGATTAGTCTGAACTCAATGTGTCTGCAGAACAGAGGCCCTTCCTGAAGGCTCCATGGGAGGACCCTTCCAAGCCTGTTCCTTGTATCTAGTGGTTGCTGACACTCTTTGGTGTTCCTCAGCCTGGTGGGGTGTCACTTCCATCTTTGCCTCCATCTTCACCTAGCCTTCTCCCCTAGGTGTCTATGTCCTTCTTATAAAAACACCAGTCATTGGTTTAGAGACTACCCTAATCCAGTCTGACCTCATCTGAACTTGATTACATCTGGAAAGACCCCGATTCCAGGTAAGGTCTTATTCACGGGTTCTGGAGTGAGGAGCTGCACTTTTGCAAGGACACAGTTCTGTACACTACAGGAAGCAACACGGGAAGGGCCAGCAGCTGGCAAAACCGAGCTGGGCAAAAGGTGGAGGCTTTGGGGACCTAAGGAAGCTAGTGAATACAGGGCACAGAGAAGGAAAAGGGAAATGGCCAAGGCGAGGTGGCAAGTGGGCAATAGCCAGACCTTATGAGCCCAGCAGTCAGTCGGGGAGAAGCGACTGGGAATTTACCAGTGTCTAACTCTCTGAGGAACACACACCAGTTCACGCTGTTGTCTGCCTCAAGGAGGCCTATACCTGGGCAGGCAGTCAGGAATACCCCACTTTCATAGACCCACATCTGTGACCCACTTGGAGCACCAGAGGCAAAGCAGAAACTGTTTCTGACAACGACAGCCCTCTGCCCTGGAAAACCAGAGCTAAGGGGGACACTTTTACCACACAGTTCCTGACTGAGTGCATCCTGATGGGCAGCAGGGGAAACCAGAAAGGGGCCTTCTGTACCAAAAATAGGGAACCTCGGTTCTGCATGCACACACTCACACACACACACACACACACACACACACACACACACACACACACACACACACACACACACACACACACACACACACACACACACACACACACACACACACACACACACACACACACACACACACACACACACACACACACAGCATCATGCATCACCTGATCATGGAGGCATGTTCTTGAGAAATGTGTCATCAGGCAATGTGTCTTTGTGTGACCATCACAGAGGGTACTCATACACACAGACATGGCACACCAATGCACACCTAGGCTATATGGTAAAAGATTAGGTTTAGCTGCCAAGGTAGGAGTGTTTTGCTCTCATATCCATGAAGTCTAGAGGGAGGCAGTTCAGAATTGACAGGCAATTGATCCCATTATTTCTTGGCTTTCTCACTCATGTTGCTTATATTCTCAGAACATGAATTCACCTTATGGTTCAAGACGGCTACTTAAATATCAGCCATCACATCTATATTCTAGCAAGTGAGAAGGAGAAAGGGGTGCCTCCTCCAACCTTCTACTTAAAAACTCCTCAAAGAACTCCCTCAGGACACCTGTTCTTATATATTCCATGGAAAAGAAGCTAGTCACATGTCCACACCTAGCTTCAAGGGAGATTGGGAAATGTAGTCTTTATTCTTGGTAGCCATGTGCCCATCTAAATCCAAGGGGTCCTATTACTAAATGTTGTACTGGGGGTTCTATTCCCAGGGTACTCTTCTCAGTTCTACTTCTAGCAAGGTGTTATAACCAGTAGTCTTAGGCATAGAAGCCTAACCAACCTCTTCCAGAAGTCCTCAGCATAGTACTCCAGAGAGCTAGCTAAAGACCACTGGCATTCACCAGCAAAGTAGGAATTTACTCTGCAAATGGAAAGCACCACACCCAGAGGTCCTAATTAGGAGCTGAGAGTAAGCAGGAAGAAATGGAGGAATAGGAACAATCTTTTCAGTCTTGCCGAGGGGTCTCTGAGCCACATGAGGAAGAATACAGAAGGAGGAAGAGCCCTAAGGACAAGGCTCTCTTTTACAGGGATTAGGTATGGTGAGCCTTCTCCTGGGATCAACAACCACTTCCCCAGTCTGGATGCAAAGAGACAGAAGAGACCACCAGGGAGGTGCGGAGAATTCCTCTCCAGCCCCAGATACCCTCCGGAGAGACCTGCCTGCATTCTCACCATATCTGGAGGCTGTGACTACTGTAGCCTCCAGGAGGCCCATAGGGGAAGGCAGCCATGACAGCTCTGCAAGGCATCTATTGTGGAGGGCCTGGAAGGCATGTCCCTCTCCAGCTTGGCCATGAGGCAATGGGCACCACCTGGAACCACTGTAAAGGCATTCTCAGGGCAGCTGACAAAGGCTCTTCACAAATACCACAGAGAAACTTCTAGAAGGTGAGATTAAACACAACACCCTGTGAGGTAAACCCATGGAGTGGCATAGGCTGGTGGTGAGACATAAAGAAATTGGGCCTCGGGAAGCAGATTATATCAAGTTCTAATTGCACCACTTTCAAGCTGGAGGACCTTGACCAAATCACTTTTCTCGCCTTCTGTCTCTTCAATAACAAGACTGAATCTATTCAGGCCTAGGCTCCCAACCAGCTCTGGAACTCAGCCAGACTGATCCCCCTCTAGATCAAGCACCCAGAGTATTTGACCCGTATAAAATCCCTCCTATGGGGGTTGACTGTCCACTGTTCTTAGAGTCAACCCAGTCTGTCTACCAGAACCCAGAAACCCAGTATCTCCAAGCTGCTATTGAATCCCCAACCTTCCTGCAGCTCTTCTTCCCTCCTCATAATCTGTGCCCATAGATGCCCTTTTCAGCTTCTCATCGAAGCCAAAGGGCTTCCCATCTCAGGGTCTTGGTAAGCCCATCCTCCCTGTTCTCTCTACAGGTAGTCCTTCAGGCCTTGGCTCCTGTTATCTCCCCAGAGAAGGCTTTGCTGGATCCCAGCTCAGATGTGCTCACTTTAATTCACTTTCTCATCTGTGCTCATTTTTGTTGTACTTAAACACAAGTTGTTGTGCATCTGTTTCCCTTGCTGACTTGATGTGAGTCTGCATCCTCTGCTGGATACACCTGCCAAGAGGCAAGAGACCTGGTCTTCCTTGTGCATTGCTCCATCCCCAGAACCAAGCCAAGAGTCTACTTAGAGGAAGAGCTCATGTGATATTAAATGCATGTTTCATAAACATTAAAAATATTTAACAAATTTTTAAAGTTTCCTTCTTTCTTTCTACTTCTCTCTCTCCCTTTCTCTTTTCTTTCATCCCTCCTTCCATGAGAGAAAAGAGTACCCTTGCCAGGGTCTCACCATGCCATGATCCACCCCACCTCCGGTCTTCCATTTAGCCAGGATCACACATACACCCAACATGTTCAGGTAGACCTGGGACCCAAATCTGGGGCCTTCCCCTATCGTTCCTGCACTGTGCAGAGGTGCCTACTGTCTGAGTGTCTGCAGCTGGGCCAAGACATTTGCTAAAAATGGGTGGGGGGGGGAGTGAGGAGGGGAGGGAGGAAGAAAAAGGGAAGAAGGAAGGGAAAAAGGAAGGAAAGAAGGAAACTGAAAATTAGCAGAATCAGCATTTAAACTCAGGCTTGTCTGCCCCCGGTCTCACTCACTTTCTACTTCCCATATCATCATCAATGAACAAACCCACTGGGACTGGCACAATGTCAGGGAACATGGATGCTGAAGGAGCTTATAATATACACTAACATACTCATAACTCAACAGCAAACATGAAAAGCAAGCAGAAGCCATTAACAAAGGTTGTTACAGAATATAAAGAAGGATGCTTATGACACAGTTTAACTAGAAGAGCTAGTTAGAGAACAGTATATAAAATATAATCTCATACACACACACACACACACATAATGTGCTGGAAGATTGTACATCAAAACATGGGCTAGTTTGGGCTGCCTCTGATGAACTATGGTTAGTTGCTATGTATTGGGAGCTGGATCCCACATGATTCACCATGGTTCAAATCCCTGGTCCTGATGCTTGAAAATATACCTGGTGCCTATATGTGCATGACCAAAATCTTGATGGGATGGAAATATGGAGGAAAGAGAATTATGGTGCGATCATGCCCCATGGAGGGGGTGGGCCAGGGGAAGTGCTTTCTTTCCCTTACTCACCTACTTCCTGTGTCTCTCTGATGAACACATGTACCTCTGGCAATTAAACAAAACAAACAAAAAGGTTAGCTGGTTATATTCAATTGAGGTGATTGTTAATATTAATTTGGTTATTCTTTATTTCATCTGCTTATAATGATCACTTTTAAGACAAAAAAAAGAGTAATTAAAATTATGCTCACGTGTCATGGAATTCCTTAGTAAGCTGCAAGGACAATAGTGATTCCCACAGGAAGAGCATGTCAATGTCAGGGAAGACTTCCAGAAGAAGGGTAGTGGTGGATTGAGGCGGTCTTTTCAGGAGGGAAGGCAGGAGCACCTTTCCTGTACAGGACCCTGTGAGGCAGCCCAGCCCCCTTTCTGGTGCTCTGTGTCTCCAGGCCTCAGAGACAGAAATGCAACTTGCCCAGCCTTGACCTTGAAGTCCACTTGACCTCCACTCCCTTCATTCCCATATGACCCTGAAAGCATCCTTACTTGGAAGACTTGGGAGAAGCTCACAATTCTATCTCTTAGGGACATGAAAGCATGAGAATCAAGTGCCTCCCATGCAGTGACGTGGACAGCAGGAGTGAGAGAGTCATTATGTGAGGTTGGAGTCTCTGAGGACAGTGGGCATTTTGTCCTTCCCAGGCATCCTCCCAACATTTACAAAGTGCTAGTATATTCCACACAGTGTTCAACACCACGAACGAGACAGACAGGACCAGACGCCACACCGGGAAATCTCAGCTGCAGGTTCAATCTTTGCCAGCCCCATGCTGGGCTCTTGGGTGCACTTGCCACAGTAAACTCATGAGCCTTTACTGGTTCCCAGACTGGTCCTCTGGTCAGGGCTTAGACATCTGGGAGTCTGTTGTTCATGTTCCCAGGAGCTACAGAATTATGAGCTTCTCCCAGGTCTTCCAAGGAAGGATGCTTTCAGGGGCACATGGGAATGAGAGAGTGGAGGCCAAGATATGATATATGTGATATATATATGTATGTGTGTATATAGATAGAATATAGATAGATAGATAGATAGATAGATAGATAGATAGATAGATAGATAGATAGGGAATCCTCACAGGGTCCTGATACCATGATCCATCCCTAGCTTCAGCTGGCCTGGATCATGGGCACTAAAGCACCTGTGTATACTCAGGGTTGTCTTTAAACATGAAACTGATGAACCTGGACTCTTCCTATGTTGGTCAGGCTTGTCGTGTGGTATTTTAACACCACCTTACCATCAGCCCCATGGTTTTTATCTTGACTGAGTGGTTTGTTGAGTGAACTTGTTGCAGGACACGTGGTCATCCCTAGTGACTATGGCAGCAATTAACAGGTGGGTTCAGTTTCCTTTTCCATAGAAACAAAAATAACACCACCTTACATACAAGAGCCAGAGGGCACCAAGAAGTCAGTTCTGATCATGTCCCAATAGCATGGTGGAATTAGAACAGAAAAAAAAAAAAAAAAAGAAAGAAAAGAAAAGAAAAGAAAAGAAAAGAAAAGAAAAGAAAAGAAAAGAAAAGAAAAAGAAAAAAATCCACATATTTTAGAAAGGGCACCAAGAATATGTACCTCAAGCTCACCACTTGCTTTGACGCATAACTGCCCGCAACACCTGCAACTGGGCAGATGACACCCACAATCACCTTCAGACACGGCCACCTTGACATTCAGAACAAGAGCCACACAATTTTGCTGCAAAGAGCCAGATCACATCCATTTTAGGCTTTGCAGGTCATATGCCTCTCACAGCTATTCAGTCCCACCACTAAAAGCTGCCACAGATAGTCTGTAAAGGAGTGGGCATAGATGTAGCCCAATAAAACTTTATTTACAAAAACAGGCAGTTGGCTGTTGTTGCTGATTCCTGTTTAGGACAGACACAGCAATGTGACTATATAATGAGAATCTATTTTGAGCCAGGAACTTTATACACTGTAATCCCTTTTCCAAAGCAGGTTTGCTGAGTGCTTCCCATGGGCCAGGCACTGTTCTAAGCACAGGGCTTCAATGCAGGAAGGAAACAACCCAGCCCTCCCTGAGCTCACATGGTGGGGATCTGCCAACACTTGTCCCCAGGAGAAGGCATCACCTGCACTTTTCAGATGAAGAACAGAGGTACAGTAAGGAAAAGTCCCAGAGTTTGTGAGAGGCAGAGCTGGGATTCCAGATCAGATCCCAAATCTCTGTTCTCTACATGATCCAATCAGCTCTCAAAGCAGATCAAGACCCTCGATTCCACTCCGAAAGCTGCTTCCCACTAAGCCAATAAATGCCACCACAGGCACTGCTGATGTAACCCTGGCCCACGTGTCAATGCCCAAAGCAAGACAAGAAGCAGTGGAAGCACTCCAGCTCCTGACAAATCCTACAGAAGCTGCCCTCTACGGTTCTCAGCTTCCCTGTCTATGCCTGGGATTTAGACATCCCGAGGACATAAGCAACTCCAGCTCCACCCCCAGCCTGTCCCACCAGCCTGGGAAAGCCTGTTATGTGGCTTGGACCCTGAAATAAAAGAGTTCTCCGTGAAAGCAAGTTGAGGTAGGGAAGGAAAGATTGTGGAAGAACAAACTTCTTGACTGTCCACTCAAGGCTAGCCACTTCACAAGCATCTTGTCAAACACAACAGGGTAGGTACACATTCTTATTCCTATTTCTTAGAGCAGGGATCAGCAATTTATTTAGTAAGGACCAGGTAGTAAATATTTTGTTTGCTGCAGCCCATGCCATCTCTGGTGCAACCATTCACCCTGCCATTGCTGTGTGAAGGCTCTGTATGTACCATCTACAGCTCGTATAGATAATACATAAGGGAACCAGGGTGGCTGTGGGTCAATAAAACTTTATTTACAGTCACTGAAGTTTAATTTCCTATGACTTTCACAAGCAATGAGATTTTGTACTCCCTACAATTTTTTTTTTCATTTAAAGATAGAAAGTGTAAACGTTAACATTTGCATTTCATTTACATTGACAATTTTAAGATATAAAATCACCCTGGTTGTTACCATTTAAAAATATAATAACTGGGGCCGGCAGGTGGCATGGTGATTAAAGAGCTGCATTCCCACATGGCTAACATGGTTCTAGTATTGGACATGGCAGTTTGCTTTCTCACTTTTTTCCTCTCTCTTTCTCTGGTCTAATTAAAAAAATTAATAACTAAATAAAATTAAATAAATGATTCTTAAAACTATACCAACCATTGTTATTTTGCAAGCTGTATAAAAACAAGCAGCAGGCTGGGTTTGGCCCAGGTCAGCTTGTTGACCTGTCTTGGAAGATGTCACATGGCTGATCTGAGAGCCTAACCAGAGACTGGTCTGTGTGTTACCAAGCTACTGAGGTGGAATTACTAGGGGCAAAGTGGAGGGGAGCAAAAGTGTAGCCATTTTCAACAATTTCAAATAGAGCAGTAAAGGCCTTCATTTATTCAATTGTCTAATCATTCATTCATTGAGCTTTTAGGATGTGCAGAGCCCTAAGGTGGGAGATGTCCATGCTCAGTGCCTCTTCTAAGCCTTATAACAGCTTTGCAAAGGTAGGCTATTTACACCCATTATCCTCATTTCATAGACGAGAGGACTGAGGTGTGGAAGGAAACATGTGCTCTTTGCGTTTTCTAAGCTGCTCAGGCATCCGTTCCTTAGGAAATGTGACAGCAAATAACTGGAATGCAAAAATTGAAAAGGTTAAAAAAGACAGATTCTTAAAGTTAATATATGTGTGTGTGTGTGTATAGTGTATAATAAATATTGTATATTCCTCTAGACGGAGTTAATGGGAAAAGCTCAATAGAGGGGCGTTTGGGCTAGATGAGGAGTCAGGAAAGCAACATTTCAGCCATCAGCGATGGAGACACCCCAGTAGCAAGAAAGAAGAGAAAGAATAAAGTCTCCGAGAGGGATAGAAGGCCGGCAGAGCACAGAGATTTGCCGGCTGTGTGAAAGTTACGACAGATGTTGGGGAGGGGCGCTGGGCTAGTCAGAGGAAGGCTTGAGGCTCCTGTCCAGGGGAAGGGGACAAGGTTCAGGAATCTGGGGACCTCTGGGGGCAAAAGCTAGTGTGTTGGTAGCACAGGATGGGAGAGTTTCAGAAGGTGCCAGAAGGGGATCTAAAAAACTGGGTGGAAGGACCAGTAGATGGCATAATGGTTATGTCATGGGACTTTCATGTAGCCAATCACAGTTCAAGTCCTGGAACTGGTAGCTTAAAACTCATGCCAGGGTCATGTGTATGCACACCCAAAGTCCTGAGAAGAGTACGGAGGAGAAGGGATTGCAGCATTGCCATCCCCCTGGGGTAGGATGATTTCTTGCTTTCTGTCTCTTTTGCTCTCTCTCCAGCAAGCACACATGACCTATAGCAAAAATCTCCCTCTAGAAAAAGAAAAACAGGTGGAGAAAGAAAATCGGACATGCATGGGGCTGACTGCCAGCTGGAATTTCTGGACCTGAGAGTTTGCAGCCCCTGTGCTGGGAGGGTTGGTCGAGCCTCACCCCACCCCTAAGTGGCAGATGTGGGGCAGGTGTTACCGCCGGCTGCGAGCCTGTGATGCAGCTGAAGGGAGGGGAGAATGCTGGTCCAATCCTTGACCTTGTGGGGGCCCAGCATTCTTGGACTCCTCTCCTATTCTGAGCCTCATAACCTTAGGGCAGCTATCTGCAGCCCCACTTGATAATGAGGAAACTGAGAATAGAGGCCACAGAGCCTCAACTGAAAACTCCCTGAGCCTTATGAGGGGCCAGGCAACATGCTAAGCTCTTTCTTGAGGTTGTCACACTTAGTCCTCCTAACTTTATGAAAAGCGATCATACCTTATAAACTTATATATGTAGTATGATATGCTATATTGATACGGAATTTCAAATGTGGAGCACTACTTCTGTACCATATTAAAGATACAGTCAGAGTTAAACCCAGGCCGGTGCATATGACAGGTCCTTTTCCTAAACACCTTCACATCGTTTAGTCTGCTCCTCTAGTGTCTGAGAAGCAGCCCTGGAGAACAGGTAGCAGGAAAGAGAAAGAGAGAAAGGAAAAACAACTGTCTTGGAGACACTGGAGCAATAAAAAAAAGGTGTGTTGGAGGAGGAGTGGGAGATGAACCTGCTGTGTGACGGAGACAGGAAGCCATTCTAAATAAAGGTCACACTTTTCCAGAGACGTAGGCAGGCTAAAGAGTGGTGACGGGTGCTTCTCTGGACCACAGTGGCTCAGGCTCAGCAGGAGCCCAGGCCATGGCTGGACGTGGCCCAGTTACCGGGTTGTATAACAACTGTTCAGCCCTGTCGGGTCACTCCAGAACACCAGGGCAACCTTCGTACCAGAAAAACAAACTCAGGAAAGCCTGCCAGACAGGGACAGTTCAAGGAGTAAACAGAGGCGTGATCATACCCCAGGGACCCCTGAGACTCCTCCCTGTCCTGCTGAGCTAATAATAGTCACAGTAACTCACATTTACCAGGGACTTAGGTGTCAGGCACGTGTGCTCAGAGCTTTGTGTGCTATGCATTGTCCATCATCAAGACAATCTACAGGGAAGGTGACATTATCCCCATTTTATGGCTAAGGAACCCAAAGATCAGGAACTTTTCCAGGTCACTGAGCTACTTCATAGAAGGGCTGGACCTAGAACCTAGGCAAAAGGACAGCACAGCTGTGCCCATGACCGTCATGCCACAGGGAGGCAGCTGGGCCAGTGGCCAGATCTAAGAGCCCAGATGACATGGAATTAGATCCCAGCTGCACCACATCTCACTGGGTGACCCCAGAGTAGTCTACCTCATAGTCCCCTTTTTCATTGGTAAAATGGGAACCTCCCCTCCGCCCCCCACCAGGTGTTAGGGTGGTGATGAGCATGGGGATATAGGCAAAATGACTGCCAGAAGTTCTCCATAACTGATGTTTGATCTCATTGAGTCCCAGAGGCCATCACCTCCCAGGAAGGACATGGGTCCTTCCTAAACCTCTGGCTTCTCAACTCCTCATCCTCCTGGCCTGTACTCTCTGTTGGTGAATTCCCAACTAGAGTTCCAGAGCCTAACGATTAATCCCAAAGGTGTTGTAAGAAATACATTCACTCATGATCCAGCCCCAGACCTTTCTCAATCCTGCCCAGAAAAGTCACCCTTTAACATGTAACCTTTAACAATTTTCCTTCAATTGGCAATTATATTTCAGCCAAGGAATAGGGAGAATTAAAAAGGTAGACAATACATCCAAGTTGATGTGTCTATTTTCTGGAAGTTTAGGTACAAAGTCTGGGGAGAAAAAAAGAAAAAATTTGAAATAAAAACAAAAACCACAAATCTACCGAAGGTAGGCAGAGATAGACTTCCACAGTGTCACCCAGATCTCCAGTCAGGTCCTCCTTGGAGGTAACGAAATCCATAAATACACAACTACAACCTCAGGAAAACATCTTTTTTTTCTTGTCCACAAAATATCTTTCCATTACTCCAAAGCCTTCCAAGCTCCCCTCTCCTATGGCTTGAGACTGGGGGATTGGGTGGCTGAGGACATGAATAGAATTGCATTTCAACATAATTTGTTTCTGTTGAGATTCTGAGTATTTTATGAAATACTGCAAGAGGGCATGTGTGCTCTCTGGAGAGAGAGAGAGAGAGAGAGGAAAAGCGAGAAAGCACCTCTACAGGGCACAGTCATGCCACAACCTTTTCTCCATCTCATCTTCCTTGGGGATCTTGGGAACATGCACACACAAACCTCGTGTATTTCTCAAGTCACCAAGTACAGGACTTGAACCATGTAGTTGACCACGTGAGATCCAGCTGCCCTAACCACTATGCCACAGGCTGGTCATTTTAAAAGTATGATTATGAAAAGGCATCTATAGCTTCCTCAGTTTGTCAGAAAGGCCCAAAAAAAGTTTCAAAGCTTTTCAGCCCTTATGTGTTAGACCTCAAAAAAATCGGATGTGACATCATTTTCTGAAGGTTCCTAATGAATTTACAGATAGGATCATGTGGACTTCCCCTTTCAGCCTCTGTGCAGAAATCTTCCTGGTTTCTCTGCAGATGGCTGTCACAGAGAAAGAGAGGAAAAACCAAAAACGATTCTCCTCTAATTCATGTGTACCCTGCCCGTTATGACCTCCAGCCCTGAGATACACAAGTGCGTTTAATGATCTGTGCTGCCTTGTGGTCACATGTGTGGGAGGACGGGGCAAGGTTGAATCCTTCATGTTAGTGTCTAGAACTGGAACAAAGAAGAACAGGTGTCATGGATTGGATGTTTGTGTCTCCCCAAAATTCTTATAGCGAAATTTTTACCTGCAATGTGATGTTATTAGAAGTGGGGTCTCACGGAAGTGATGAGGTTGTGAAGGTGGGGCTCTCATAAGTGGGATGCATGCCTATAAGGAGGCCCATGAGAGATACTTGTCTCTTAAACCATGTGAAGAAACAGCAAGAAGACAGACGCCTGTGAACCAGAAAGATGGCCCTTGCCAGACACTGAATCTGCCTTGATCTTGGGCTTCCCGGTTACCAGAACTGTGAGCAGGGAATGACCGTTGCTGATAAGCCACCGGTCTGTGGATCCTGGTACAGAAGCTCAAACAGACTAAGACACTAAGTCCCTGATAAATGTCTGAGCTTCATTGCACACAGCTTCTCTCCTCACTTCGCACGTAAACTTCCGTCCCTGGAGCAAATCCCTAGGCATTTTCTCCTGGCCTCAGCATCGGTTTAGAGTTCTTGGCCTTTTCTTCTTATTTGAGCCACATGGAGGACATGCTGGCACAGGGCCTGCCTCCTGGGGTCAGGGCCTGGCTGTGCCTTCTCACCCACATGGACTTCCTCCCTCTCTCCTCTTCCAGCTACAAAGTGAAGATTACATTCTTTTCAGAAACTGCTGGTCTACGTAACTAGCAAAACTGCCTCTTGCTTGTGGGTTTATTTGGATAACACAGCAATAAATCAAAGACCAAGCTTTCCTTGAATGGCGACTCTGTACCAGGCTGGGTACTGGGCCTTTCACACCTGACCTTTATGGACTACTCCACTTTCTAAGTATTGAGGACCAGTACACATGCCACCATTGCCCTGATAGCGTGAGCGCACACTGAGCCATGACGTAAGTTTTGGTAATATTCGAAGGACTGAAATCGCACACACCATCTGCTCTGAGGACAGTGCAAACAAGTAAGAAGTTAACAATAGGAGACATGAAGAAAATCCCCAAATATTTGGAAATGAGGAACACTGCTCAGTGGCTGGCATGAAGCAGGCCTTTGATACTGTTCATTGATCCTCCGACATCTTTCTCCATCAGTGATGGTGCCTTTGTGGCTGCTAGTGGGACTGGCCACAGACAAGGCAGGAGTCTTGAGATGTCACTCACTGCCCCGTGTCTACTGTGAGCCCGGAAATGAGTTTACCTTGGACTTTCCTGTCACCAGACCCAATACTTAGGCAGGATGGCCTCTGCCATACCACCCTCCACTCTGAGAACCCCCAACCTGCCTGAGGCACTGTTCAGCCTGATGTGGTAATATATCTTGTTCTGCTTACTCAGAGTATTCTCTGGCAAGCACAACTGAATAGTTTTGTTTGGAGAATTTAACTGTCCATCTTGAGAAAAAGAGCCAGCAGGCCATCAGTACTGCCAGCTTCTTCTCTGGCCACATCAGAGGGTTTCCAGGACAGCGGCAATGTAGTAAAGCAGTGGGAAATGTCCCAAGCCAATGAGTCTGACACCAGAGCCCCAAGAAACACCCAGTCTAATAGGCGTGACCAACAGAAACACGACAACCGATACTGGGAGGGCCAGCCAAGATGCTTCCAGGAGCCAAGGGTGGTCAGGAACCACTCTGTAGGAACAAGAAGTTAGTGTGTCCCATTTGAGTCATGCCTTGAAGGATGCTTTGGTTTTCACCAGAAAGAGAAGGAGATATGACGGGCCTTACTGGTAGAAGATCTATACTGGCAAAGACAAATATGTATTCACAGATTACCTATTTACCTGTTTAGGTAAGGCTGACAACTGTTGTGATGAAAGTGCTGGCTTTCCAGAGTCCAGGTCCCTGCAAACATTCTGATTAGCATCCTGCTGTGAGGGAGAACATGGGCTGAGGTACCTGATGGCCGAAGGTGACATAAATAACAAGCTACATGACTGCTGGCTTCCCAGAGTTTCATATAAGCCTGTGTCCAGGTCCCTGCAAACATTCTGATTAGCATCCTGCTGTGAGGGAGAACATGGGCTGAGGTACCTGATGGACGAAGGTGACATAAATAACAAGCTACATGACTTCAGGAAGTCTAGTTCTGAAGGGGGTTACCTTTCACATGAGCGTCAGTATTGCAATGCATTGGTGAGCTGCATTGACTAACTGGGGCACTCTGTGTAGAGGCTCAGCATCAAGATGGCAAGGATTCTCAGCTGGCACTTTAGGCTAGTGTTTAAGGGAACTGGACCCCACGTGGCTGACATTAGTTCAAATCCCAGCTCCGGTGGCTTGAAAAAACATGCTGAGTGCATGTCTATGCATGCTTAAAATGCTGACAAGATGGAGAAATGGAGGAGAAGGGACTGTGGTGTAACCACACATCATTGGAGGTGCTTTTCCCCCACAAGTATACATATACCCTCTAAAAAATTAGAAAAGAAAAAAAAAAAAAAGCCTGCTAAGATCCTTAAGTATCTTTATGTTTCTGCTCTACTAGATGTGGCCTGGGTCTCCTCTGTTGTCCTGCTCCCATCCATACCCCTTCTGCCCACTGGCTGGCATCTCTCAATGAACTACAAGTGCATGTCCTAAAAATGAAAGTGTTAGGAACGAAGGGTAAATAAATGAACTTGGTCTATTACTATTACTAGAGATGAGTTCCTACTAAAAAAAGCTCATCAACTCACAGTGAGTTTAGAGATCTGACTTCATCTCTCTTGCAAAATACACTTCTGCTAACTAACTGTGACACAACGTCATTTGAATTCTAACCATGTGACAGCTGCCCAAGGAAGGCCCTTTCTGCCTGGACCCCAAGGGTGTCTCTATTAATCTTTAAGTTGTGTTGTATAAAATGAGAGGAAAAACTGGAGACTTTAATACAAGCATATTTGCTTTAAGATCTTCTCTCTCACAAACTCAAATCTCAGGATCTTATTTTGAGGCTTGACTAGGTGTTTGTGTTAGTCCTCAAATAAAAAATTTTAAGACATACATCTTTCTGAACATCAGCATCTCCAAAATAGGTACATGTCCTCCCACCAGGGGCTCACGCTAGTGAAACTGGAAGCACTGGCTTATTTTTTGATGCACATAACTTAATGAGGATTGTACCATGGCACCTTAGATTTGAGAAAATACAGTTTATGCTGGAATCATGCTAGTTTGTAAACAAAACTTGATTTCTTTTGTTCTAAGCAAAATTTGTGTGTGTGTGTGTGTGCATGTGTGTATACACGTGTGTGTGTGTGTGTGTGTGTGTGTGTGTATATATATATATCACAACAGTTTATGACATATGCATCACATTTCTCCTTCCCTCCACATGAGAAATCTGATGCCCACTGCGTTAAAAGCATTTAGCTCCATATTGCCTAGAACGTAGGAGGAACAATCAGGGTGGGGTTCTCATCATTACTGCCGAGTACATGCTACCGTAAAACAGGGTTGTAAAACAACAGTCATTTTATATTGCTCATGAATTTTTGGTCAAGAATTTAGGAAGGGTTTGGCTGGGGCGATGTCATTTGAGGTCTCTCTGCCCCATGGTCAGATGTCAGCGGGCCACACTCATTAGAAAGGGCGTCGACATCCAAGATGGCCACCCACACGGCTGAGGGCAGATGCCGGCCTCTGGCAGAGAGCCCGGCCATAGCTGCAGTCCAGGGCACCCACGGGTGAACCTGTCAACATGGCAGGCTCAGTATCTCCCACAAGAAAATCAGGTAGGAGCCATGTGAGGAAGGCATAGGCCACCAGGGACTCAAGAGAAAAGACAGAGATCCAGTCTTACTTTATTTTTCATTTTCACTTCTTCCATGAGAAAGAGGGAGAGATAGAGAGACAGAAAGAAGAGAAAAACAGGTGCCGCCAACAGAATCTTCCCACCATGATCCATTCCTAGCCTAAACCAGCCACGGTCATGTCCACATATGTGGGCACCTGGCATGCACAGGGTAGTCCTAGAAAGTGAACTGAAGGCCCTCCCATGGGGGTCTAGATACCTTACTTCCATACCGCCCTCTGGTCCAAGATCTCATCTCTCAACTGTCAAAGAACAAGGCTGTTTTGTTTCTAAAACGTCATACATACATGGGAACCCTCATGAGGCTGGTGCAAAGACCCCACATTTGGGTTTGCTAGTCTGGTGCCCAGGAGCAAAGGAAGAGAGAACATGAACTAACCGCGATGAGGAAGATTTTTAAACAAATGCAGGAGGACTCAGCTTGTCACTTGCAGCTTTGTTGTCAATATATTCATTCTCTGACAAACACTGGTCCCGGGCTATTCCCCTGGCTCAGAATGTCTCTGCAGCTTTCTGGGAAGTGGTTTCAGGCTTACAAGAAACATCAGGCTTAGAACGTGGTCAGACATACCTATTTTGATCTCAAAGTGGCTTTATTTACAGACTGTTCTGTTTTTTTGGTGGAGACCCATGATGAACAAAACAATGCTCAGTGTTTCACTAAGCTTATCTTCTGATGGGGATACAGAAAACACCCAGCTCTGTAATCACATTAGCAAGTCATTAGTGCAGTGGATAATGGTAGAAAATGGGGGGATGGGGGGACCTAGAAGTTGACATCTGAGCAGAGACCAGAATGAGGTGAGGAGATGAGCCAGGCAGGTTTGCAGGGGAAAGAGAGCTTTGGAAAATGAACCAGTATGTGCAAAGGCCCTGAAGTCACACTTTGCTCAGGGATGTTTGGCCTGTAGCAAGCAGGCTGGTGTGGAGAAAAGGATGCATAAGGAAAGCAAGGCTGAAAGGGCACCCTGAATGCACTCAAGGTAGTTCTGTAGGGCACAGCAAGAAGTCTGGACTTTATTCTAAGTGAGATGGGAGGGTTCTGAGCAGGTTAGTCCCATGCTTTGGCCTATGTGTTTAAAGACTCTGGGCCATAGGCAGCCATGGTACCCAGTCAGAACAGCATGATCTTGAAGCCACACTTCCACAAGGACTGGTAGCAGCACATGGCTACCTGGTCCAACTAGCTAGCACAGAAGATCCGCAGACGCAAGGCCCAGCAAGCGAAAGCACACTGCATGGAGCCGTGCCCAGCATCTGGCCAATCCTGCCATCGTGAGGTGCCTCAGGGTGCAGTACCATGCCCGAGTGTGAGCCAGTGAGGCTTTAGCCGGGGGGAGCTGTGGGTAGCCGGCATCTACAAGAAAGTGGCATGGACCATTGGCATCTCCATGGACACATGGTGGTGGAACAAGTACACGGAGTCCCTGCAGGCCAACGTGCAGCTGAAGGAGCACTGCCCCAAGCTCAGCCTCTTCCCCCAGGAAGACGGTGGCCGCCAAGGAGGGAGATAGCTCTGCTTAAGAACTCAGGTTTCCACCCAGCTGACAGATCCAGTGATGCCCATACGGAACATCTACAAAAAGGCGAAAGCAGGCTCATCACCTAGGAGGCCCTCACCAGTCCTCACAGGGCCTGTGCCAACGTCTTCGGCATCTGGGCAAAAAGGGCCAGGAAAGCTGCAGAACAGGTGGTTGAAAAGAAAAAATAAATATATGTTGGGGACTAACTAAATAATACCATGAAGGAAAAAAAAAAAAAAAAGCCTGGCTGCTGAGGGGAGAAACTGGAAGGTAGGTAGGGGCTCTTGCAGGAATTCAGGCTGAAGGTGGTGCTTGCTTGATCTAGCCTGTATTGGTGGAAAGGGTTAGAAGAGGGTGGAGATAGCATGTTTTTAAAGGCAAACCCCACAGAAATTGCTAACATACATACCTACCAGTTAATCCTTTAACCTCACAAACAGAATATATTTCAAAATACGGCTTAGTTGTTGCCCAAATTCAAATATGACATCTAAAAAGGGCGGCAACTTGAATTACAGAAAGAGACCCAGGCCACATCATTCTCCCCACTTACTGCTGGAGGCCGGGTCCCTCAGTGCATGGAAATGGGGACACAAGCCCTCCTTTCCTACCTCCACCCTGATTTAAAAGAATAAGCCACTAGCTGGAAAGATCTTTTCAAAAAGAAGTTCAAATAAAGTCTAGGGACTCCTGAAGGGGCAGCCAGGAGAGACCCACATCCATTTGCATGGGCAGATTTGGGTATTTTGGCCACTCACTTGGTGACACAACTTGGTAGTCACAGCCCCTCCTCTGCAAGCCATTGTCCTATGAAGAGCCGTTTCTGTCAAAAAGAAACTGCCTCTGAGCTGCTTTGAGACAGACTTTGGTGGGTGTCATGGTCCAGGAGTCTCAGTGGTGAAGCAGTCAAGGTTCTACTTAAATGCCGCAAGTGGCCCAGTGATGGAATCCAGCCTATAACGGTCACTGCACTTCTTCTCATTTTACGTTGACAACCACGTCAACAACCACTTACTATGTGTCAGGCTATGTTCCAGTCATTTTAGAAAATGTTTAGTCATTTATGACCCTAACAAGTTAAGCACTGCTATTATTCTTCATTTGATACATATTTATTGAGATTTTACAGATGAGGGAAGTGAGTTACAGAGAAGTTAAGTGACTTGGCCAAGGTCACACAGCAGACCTAAGATTAGAACCCAGGATCTCTGGCTCGTAACGTGTGGGCTTTTTTTTTCTTCCCCCACAGGGCACGTGCACTCATCAGAGAGAGACACAGAAAGAGGGGAAAGTGAGAAATCACCCCCCAAGGGGATGGCCACATCACAATCCCTTCTCCTCCATTTTTCTCTTGGGATTTTGGGCATGGATGAACACATGCCCAACATGATCCACAAGTTGCCAGGTCTGGGACTCGAACCATGATCAACCATGTGGGTGTCCAGCAATTTAACTACCATGCCACTTGGTGAGGATGATCTTGTATATGAAAACCTTAGAAGCCTAAAGATCTTTAAGTTGCCTTTCAGCAATGAAATTTGCTGGCATTAGCCAGAAGGCAAGACTATGAAGTCCTAACCAACAAATTTATTTTGAGGATTAATCACATTAGTAGTATTATAACTAAAAATCTCCGAATAAATGCAAAAATCATAACCCTTTCGTAGTTTCTTTTAAAATAATTTTATTTTATTAATTGTTATTATTATTTTAATTTAACCAGAGAAAGACAGAGAGAGAAAGAGGGTGAGAAAGCAAGCCACCAGGTCCAGGACTCAAACCCGGTTGACCATGTGAGAGTCCAGTGCCTTAACCACCATGTCACCTGCCCCCCCCCCCCAAGTTTCTTACAAAGCCAAACTTAGTCTTCCCATGTGATACAAAAGTTGCACTCCTTGGTGTCTACCCAAAAATGTTGAAATCTTATGTTTCCACAAAAACCTGCATACAATTTTCTGTAGCAACTTGATTCATGATTATCATAAACTGGAAGCAACTAAGGTATCTTTTCACAAGTGAGTAAACTGGGTATATCAAAATCTTAGCAAGTTATTTTGTGACTATCCACAAACTGATTCCAAAGTTTACATGGGGAGACAAATGACTCAACAGCCAAGAGAGTTATTTAAAGGAGAAGAACAAAACTGGATTCGACCTAAGCTCACCCTAAAAGCTGGATGTGGCGGTATGTACCACTGGTCCCAGTTAGGGAGGAAGACAGTGTCATAGTGAGCCTCAATCTTTACAAAAAATGTCTGGGGGTGGGGACAGCAGGTGGGATAGTGGATAAGGCAGCTAGATCTCACATGGCCAACTGTGGTTCAATTCCCAGATCCGGCAGCTTGAAACTTACACTGGATGTATGTGTATGAGTGCTCAAAATCCCAGGAGAAGAATGGAGAAGAAGGGATAATGGAGTGGACATCCTCTTTAGGGGGTGATTTCTCACTTTTCCTCTCCCTGTCTCTCTCATTCAGACAAAGTGTCTCTCTGTCTCTCAGCAGAGCACACACATCTTATAGCAAAAACCTAAAAAAAAAAAAAATGGTAAGAAAAGAAAGAAACAACAAAGTCAGAATTGATATTTTCCAACTTGAACACTTACTATAAAGCTATAATAATCAAGAGAGTGTGGTAGTGGAAAAATAAGAGACAAATAGATCAACTGAACAGGATAAAGAGCCTAGACATAGACTCATAAATAGAGTCAAGTAATCTATGACAAAGGAGCAACACAATGGAGCAAAGATAATTCTTCAATAAAGTTGCTGGAACAATTGGAAATTCCAGTGCAACACCCCTCCCCAAATCTAAACATATATCTTACATCTTTCACAAAAATGTACTCACAATTGATCATAGGCCTCAATGTAAAGTGAGGAATTATAAAACTTCAAGAAAATAACATCAGAGAAAACCCAGAAGAGCTTGGGCATGGCAATGACTTTTTTAGATAAAACCACAAAGGTACAATCTAAGAAGGAATCTATTGGTAAAAAGGACTTCAATAAAATTAAAAACTTCTCATCTTAAAAGACACTGTCAATACCAGGAGACAAGGCAAACATATTTGAAAAAATCACATCAGACAGATAAAGAAATGCTACCCAAAATGTACAAGGAACATTTAATTTTCAAGAATAAGAAAACAAACAACCCAATTTTAAAAATGGACATGTATGTGTCCATGACCCTCACTGGCTGGGAAAGATGACAAGGAGGAGTGCATGAGACTCTAGCTCTCTCTGTCTTTCTCTCTCTCAGTGTCTCTCTCTTTCATGAAAGAAAGAATGAAACTTTAAAAAATAATTGTATAAACCATTATACATCCAGACGATGGACTATTTCACACCAAAAAGAAATGAGCAGCCAAGTCATGAACAGACATAGAGGAAACGTAAATACATTTTCCTAAGTGAAAAAAGCCAATCTGAAAAGGCCACAGTATTGTATGAGTTCAGCTACGCAACACTCTGGAAAAGGCAGCACTACGAAGACAGTCTAAAGTTCAATGGTTGTGTGGGGTCAGTAGGAGGGAGGGCGGAAGCGATAGATAGGTGGAGCATGGGGGATTTTTAGGGCTATGAAACTACTCCGTATGATACTACAATGGTGGATATTACACATTTATCAATCCCCCAGAACTATACAACACAAAGAGTGAACCCTAACGTAAACTATGAACTTCATTTATTCATAATGAATCACTAGTGGTTCATAAATTGTAACAAATGTACCACATTAATGCAAGATGCTAATAATCAGAGATAAGGGGTGTGGGAGAGAGTACAGTATATGAAAACTCTACTTTTAACTCAGGTTTGTTTTTTTTTCTGCACCCTTTGTAAGGTGGACTTTTAAAAATTTTTCTTACTTATTTAAATTTGCTATAGGGTACCTGGGTTCTCCAGAGAGAGACACAGAGGAATGGAGAGAGAAAGCAAGTGAGAAAGCACTCCCCAGGAGGGATGACCACACTGCAATCCCTTCTCTCCATTCTCCTCAGAATTGGGGCACAGACCAGCATTTAGCATAATGGCTGTCGCTGGACTCCCACGTAGTCGACCGTGTTTCGTGTCCCGGACCCAGTGACTTAAAACTCACACCGGGTGCGTGTGAGTGCATGCCCAAGATCCCGAGAGGACAATGGAGGAAAAGGGATTGTGGCGTGGCCATCCCCCCTTGAGGGGTGATTTCTGGGAACCAGCAGTTAGCATAATGGCTATGTCGCTGGACTCCCACATAGTCGACCGCAGTTTGTGTCCCAGACCCGGTGGCTTAAAACTCACGCCAGGCGCGTGTGCGTGCGTGCCCAAGATCCCTAGAGGAGAATGGAGGAGAAGGGATTGCAGCGTGACCAACCCCTCTGGGGGGTGATTTCTCGCTTTCTGTCTCTACGTCTCTGTCTGTCTGTCTGGCGAGCCCCCTAAAGCGAAAACCTCTCAAAAAAAAAAAAAAAAAAAGAATTGGGGCACACATGCACACTTACCCAGTGCACCCTTCAAGCAGCTGGATGCAGGACCTGAACTGTGAAGTTGGTCAGGTGGGATCCAGCCACCTCAATCACCATATCACCTAGCAGGCCTGACTCAATTTTTTTTTTTGTAAATCTGCAAATCCTCAGAAAATAAAATCTATTAATTTAAATACAAATACAAGAGTACTGAAAAATGTTCATGGAAAATGGAATTAAAGTACAAAATAATTTTGATGCAAAAGTATGTTGAAATCTATGCATAGATTTTTTATAATACACATGTTTCACAAACTTTTGGAAGATCACTCATATAAAACTTAACAAAATTCCTATCCTTTAATCTAATGATTCCACTCTCTAGATTCTCTCAAAATATAGGACATATTAAAAGGAAAATGTTATCTAGAAAGGGGGGAAAAAAGAGCAACCTATAATTTATCACTAACAACCACATGGATAAAAGCACATTTAAAAATAATAGTCGAAAAGGTTATGGAATAAAATGGACAATGTTTGTGGAAACACAAATGGGGAAAAGGTTGAAAACAATCTTAAGATTATAATTATGTTAATAAAAATTATACAAATGGGGTACCAGCAGTTAGCGTAATGGCTATGTTGCTGGACTTCCATGTAGTCAATCGCGATTTGAGTCACAGATTCGGTGACTTAAACTCATGCCAGGCACGTGTGTGTGCATGCCCAAGATCCCAAGAGAAGAATGGAGGAGAAGGGATTGCAGCATGGCCAACCCCCTGAGGGGTGATTTCTCGCTTTCTGTCTCTCTTTCTGGCGAGTGCACGCGCCCTATAGCAAAAACCTCTCAAAAAAAATGTATGCAAATGGGTTACAGCATATTGATGGTGGTAACTGCTATCATGTTACCACAGTATAAGATTATGGATAGCTCTTCTTATTCTCTTTTTCTAGTTTTTAGTTTAAACTTCTTCTTTTTCTGTTCCTAGAGAATGCACACACTCAGGACAGAGAGAGAAAGAGAGAAGAAAGCACCTCTTATGGGGAATGGTCATGCTGCAATCTTTTCTCCTCCACCTCTCCTTCTTTGGGGATTTTGGGCACACACATACATATGTGCAATGTGTTTCTCAAGCTACCAGGTCGGGGACTCAAACTATGTGGTCAACCATGTGGGATCCAGCTGCTTTAACCACCAGACATGAGTTGGCCCCTCTTTTTCCAATTTTTAATATTTTTAACTATCTTCTTAAATATCCATCACAATCATATTTATATGTATAAATACATGTTAAGAGATTAAAAAAAAACCCTCATGGAAATGCACATTATGAAAATACCGTGCTGGGATTTCAAGAGTTTTTGGACCAAAATAAACTTATACTTTCAATTCCTTAATCCTACAAACATTTTAAAGTCACCTAAGCATCTATGACTCCAATAGCTACTGAAGAAAAGTCATGAACCGGTAGTAAAGCCAGACGGCTAGTAACAATAGCACCACCTCCACCTCTACCTCCTTCACCGCTGTTTCTTAGGAACTTGCTGCACAGAAGCCACCGTTCTTAGCACAATGTACAGACTTCTTTAAGTTCTAGCTCATTTGGGGCAAGTCGCTGAGAACCACAGAGCCAGATGACATGGTGTTGCCTGTGTGCAACCAGAGCAAGTGTCCCCTAAAGCTTAGGCTCATTCAAAAGATACTTCCTCGGGACCCAGCAGAGTCATCAGTCATCAAGCATAAACAACAGATGGAAATAGAAATTCAGACAGCAGGAGAGGCGGTCAAGAATCTACTCACCTACCCAGCAAACATTTATTTACCAATTCCTTACTAGAGGCCAGGAACTGACGATGACATAGAAATGGAATGAAAGCTTTGACCCTTAAGAAGTTCCATTCTAGCTTACTCAAAACCTTGTCTTCCAACCCGTGACATTTCTGAAAAATGGAAGGGCGTACCAACTGCTAAGAGACAGAAGCTGGAACTCTGCCTGTGACCCTGGGGGTGTGGTCACCATAAATTCCCACCTGCTTCCCATCACAGCATAGCTCCCTGAGGGCAGGAACATCTAAACCTTCTCAGCTCAATCTAGTTCACTTGGACTGGCTGTTGGGGGTCAGGGAACTTATTTCTGATTCTATTCTCTCCTTGTCTCTCCCACTCCCAGCAGCAAGCATTTCAGGTCAAGTATCTGTGAGTCATAAGTCAGAATGACTCATTTTTAAGAATTTCTAGGTTGTGAATGAAAGCCAGTGATACGGTGGTGAAGATGGCTGGATCCCACACAGCCGACTCTGCAGTGTGAGGTCCAGATCTGGTGACTTGAAAACTGCACTGGGCAGTTGTGTGATTGCCTGCTCAAAATTCCAAGAGGAGAGCGGAAGCGATTGTGTGTGGCCATCCTCTCTGAACGGTGCTTTCTCATAATCTCTCTCTCTCTCTCCAAGGAGCTCACACACCCTATAGCAATTTTAAAAAAGAAAATAATTAACAATATTGATGGCTTAGAAGAGGACTCAGCATGGATAGACAATGGACTTACTGGGCATCCATCGGCAACAATGCAAACCAGATTCACAAGTGTTTTATTAAACAGAGGATGGCAGTTCCTAGGAAATTTGCTGTGAGTGAGGACTGGTAAATAAAAACAACTCACTAATTATTTTTTCTTTCTTTCTTAACTAATTTACCATGTATATCTTGCTAATGATTTTCTTCCCATTCACTATACGGTCTTTTATTTTGGTTAATGTGCAAAATACCTGTAGTGGGGCTTTCACAAGTACAGTTCTAAATAAATTCAGACCCCCTAAAATGTGCTTTTTTTCCTCCCCCACATAAGAAAGGGAAAGGGAAAAGAAGGAAATAGGTTGAGGACACACAACCGAGTCTCATTTCATGTCAGGAAGACGCAGCAGGGCAGGAAGTACAGGCTGGGAGGTGGAAGCACCTGCCCTGGGAAGCTCACCAAAGAAGCACCACAGACTCTGGGCTCATCATAGTACAAGCTTGTTCAACCAGGGAGTATATCCTCGAAGAAGGGGTATCCAGAAAGAGAAGTTCACAGTAGGGCCACAAAACACTGTGCTGGGACAGGAAAGTCAACCCATGAAAGCCTTTGGGGACTACAGCTCCCACGTGACTTCTGCGCCCACTCACACTGGCCTTGTACCTGCAGAACCATGCTGCGTCTCTGAACTAATGTGCCATGCAAGCAAGGGCCAGAATGCTCCCCTATGTGGGAAAGCCTGACTAGGGCCTGCAGGAAACCCACTGGCATCTGAATCAGATCCTGTGACCCTTGTGGTCCTGGGCCTCAAAGCAGGGGAATACCCTTTGCCTTCACCTCTGCCACACACCCTCAGGGCTCCAGGGAGAAAACTCCAGTTATGAATCATGGCAGCTCAGCACCTTTTCTAGCCTCCCTCAGAATGCTCTGAAGGGCTTCACCAGGGACCAGGGCAGCTACTCAATTCTCCTGTGAAACAAGGAGACTTCTTGGGTTTGGTGGTCTCGGAGGATGCCTCATCAGTTCACGAAATGACCTATCTGCAGGTGGTTAGACTCAGAAATGTCAGATGAAACATTCATGGGTGGGTGTGGCTTTCATTTCTGTAATGTCATTGTAGTGGATACCTGGCTATGACAGAACAGGTGGAAACCCAGAGAAGCTAACTGACTTGTCTAAGAACACACAGCTGGAATTAGGTGCACCTGCAATGGAACTAGAGCTCTGTGATCCTTCCCTCATCATTGGACTGCTAAGAGCAGAAGCCCTAACAAAGCAAAAGGAAGCGATTATAATTAGATGGCAGGTACAGGATAAAAAGAGTAAAATCCAAAGGCAATATGTCCCTGGCCAGCCACAAGTCCTTTGTGACACTGCCTCAGCTAAGAGCTCTGGGTTGAAGCTCCATCAGGAGTCACCCCTATCCCACCCTAACATTCTTTATAATAATCCCAGCAGTAGGGTGTAACCCCTCTTCAAAGTCTAAGAACTGAAGAGATGCTCATGGAGCCCACTGTACAGTCAAGAAAAATAAGCCAAAGGAAAAGGAAAAAGACTTCCCCAAGAAACTCAGCTGGCTATGAGCAGAGGTGACACTAGACCCAGTATCACTTACTACCTAGTCCTGTAGAAATCCCAGGGTACAACAGCCTTCCCTAGAGTCTGCAGACAAGGGCAGTCTAGTCTCTGGTGACTCTTAGCATTTCATGTAATTCTGTCTATTGGGCTGGCATAATCACCGGGCTGGTTTGGATGAAATATGCTGTGGCCACCGATAAGTGGAAGTGGACACAGCGAGCTTGTCAACACACACATGAGAAGGTATCTGTAAGGACAAAGAGCAGCAGAGCAGATGAAGGATTTATAGATTTGGTTCAAATAAAGGTAGTATATCCACACAACATAATAAAACTACAAACAGTTAGAAAGAATGAGATGGTGAGTATGAATAATACTCTTTGATATATTACTAAGCGAAAAAAAGTACATTTCAGAATAAGACTGTATGAGTGTGTGTGCGTGTGCGCCCGTGTGCGCATGTGTGTGTGCCCATAAATGCATTCGAAAGGTCTACACGGCTGTGCTCCAAATTATAACAAATATTATCTAAGCGGAGATAATGAGGAAACAAGGATTGAGCATAGTGAGCTAAAAACACTTTAGCCTCATTTAGAAAGTTTTTCTTAATGATGAATACATTCATTTAATATTTATTTAATAAGCAACAGATTTTTTTTAAAAAAAGAGACTAAATAGGAATAAATAGAATTTTAATGATTCATCTATCTGCTCGTTTACTATCTGAGCACTTACTGTGAGGCAGGCACAAGCTAAGGGGAAAAATAAAGCCCCTGCTCACAGCTAATATTCTCAAGGGAGAGAAGAGATTTACTTGCTTGGTGAAGGTAGTAAGGTATGTTACCAGTGCTCTGATGAAAGATGAGAAGAGCAGAAAAGAAAAATAAAGTGATCCCCACATTTTACGAGAGATTCCGGGGGCCAAAACAGTCCCCCCAAATTGTTCCAAGGCCCGCCATCTTTAAATAAAATGATTATGATCGCAATTTGCAAATGGACACATCTTTTGTGATTTTAAAGAAATTTCTATTATCTTTGATTTTCATTAGAGTTCTTAAGTAAATATAATGGCCCAAAGAGTAGCTCACAGTTCAGGAACATTCAACCCCACAGAGGGAGATGGTTTGCTGCTTTCTAAAGGCAAGACTCACTGGCTGTATTTATCAGCACGTAAGATTTACTCTGTTAGGCTAGAAACAGCCTCCACTAAAAATTGCTGTTTTGATTTGGGTTTCTAAAAATAACTCCTGGGAAGCCTGCAGTGTGAGAAGAAGATGGTCGCACACAGCTCCAGGGAGGAAAATACAACGCTTTTGATTCGAATTACCTAAGAGCTGAAGTTGAGTGCAAATATCTCCTTGTAGCAACTGCTATATAATTAACCATCCTAATGGAGTCCTTTCAAAACCAAGGCATTTCAACCAGTAAGTTGAACTGAAAATAAAATTTCCAGACCAACTATTATGTCAAAATCACATGAAATGAAAGTGCTCAGCAGTGACCAAATCACTAGAGAAATGTGTCGTGTGTTATGGGAAAAAAGGTGGGAAGGGAAGGAGGATGTGGTCTCCTACGTGGCCAAAATGACAGCCATTGTCCAGGCTCCTTGACCCAGTTTCATGTGTCTTCTAGTCTCTTGGGAAAAGTATTCAATTCTCTCTGGGTCAATGTCACTGCCGAGCTATCTCTGGGGTCAAGTATATCACAGTTTCTTGAAAAGAGGAAGCCAGGATTAAAACCTGCCATCCATCCCCTTCATTACCAATACAAGGACATACTTTGTTCCAGGAGGACACATTCATTCATCCGCTCCTGGAGTGGGCTGGCTCTGCCTTCAGCACTCAGATTGTCAACTTTGCTGCTTATCAGCTGTGTGACTTCTGCTCAGTTATTTAACATCACTGAGTAGCAAATTTCTCAACCAAAAAAAAAAAGTGTTATTCCCACATCTTCTGAGATAGTCAGGAAGACTGACTGTATCCGGTTAACCTGGCATTTGAGAGTGTCTGGTACCACGTGTGGCATGAGGAGGGCTGGGCGGGGAGGACTCAGATCTTTCTTTGACACCCAGATGGATCAGAGCATGCACTGGCGGCCCCGACTCTGCTGGGAGTCCATCACTGGTGGACTCAGTGCCACACAGAAAATGTGAAGAATCGACATTAACGAGTGCTCCGGGAGGTTTGTGTGCAGGTCAGATTTCTGCTTCAGGTGGCCTATATCAAATGAAAGTGATCTTAAAGCTGCCCTAGGGATGAAGGGGGCTGCCCTAGGGATGAGGGGGGCTCCCCAGAGGGCCTCCTGTCATGTGACCCATTTCTGAGGGCCCTAAACAGCCATGCAGCCATGCAGCCTTCCTGCCAGAGTCCAGTGACCTCCTGAAACTAAGGGCTTGATGTCAGGATTCTCCACCAGCTGGGCTGGGCTGCTGCAGGGTCCACAGCCAGGTGATCGCAGATGTCCCCTGTGCTGAGGAGTCAAGATGAGGTGCACAGAGGATGATGGCAGCTGGTGGAAAGCCAACAGGAAAGGAGCCTGGAAGTAGGAAGAAGATATGGAAGTATAGCAGATCATCTCCTCCCTGAGTGTGGTCTGAATTATTGCAGAGCTTGTGTGCTGTGAAACATAACTGCCTCATCTGGTAAAAATGGAAACATATCTCTCTCTCTCTCTCTCTTTCTCTCTCTCTCTCCCACACGCACACACACACACACACCCCTTCTTGTCCATGCACAGACCTCTCTAGGATGACAGACCATACACAGCTGCTATCGACTGTGCCCAGAGGGCAGCTCGTAGGCTGGCAAGTGGAGGAGGAAAGGAGAAAGGGAGAAAAGGAAAGAAGGGAAGGAAGGATGACGGTATGGGGAAGGAGGGAGGGAGAGTTAAATTTTAAAAATATACCGAAAGAGAATTACGCAGGGCTAGGTCCAAAAGTCCTCCCAAGGAAATCTAATCCTTTTGCTTAAAGTCACATCACTTGGCGTGTGATCCTTCATGTAGACAAGCACACGTGACTCCTCTCAGCCAACCCCAGGCCTACGTCTGAAAATGCTCAAGTGGAAAAATGACGGCGAGGCAGCGTCTTGAGCAGCAGAGAGCTACCCTGTTTATTTTCTCCTAAACCAAGACATATAGTTAATCCACCTTCTAAAACCCCAGTGATGCTCCCTCCAGTCCAGTTAGCACTGGTAGGAAAAGAAAAAATCTTTTTTTTTTTTTTTTGGGGAGGTTTTTGCTATAGGGCACATGCACTCACCAGAAAGACAGAGAGAGACAGAGAGACAGAAAGCGAGAAATCACCTCCCAGGGGGGATGGCCACGCCGCAATCCCTTCTCCTCCATTCTCCTCTCAGGATCTTGGGCACACACGCACATGCGCCCGGCGTGAATTTAAGCTGCCGGGTCTGGGATGCGAACCGCGGTCGACTGCATGGGAGTCTAGCAACATAGCCATTACACTAACTGCTGGTCCCAAGGAAAAATCTTTTTCAGAAGACTCTGAAGCTCTGACTTCCAGGGTTGGAAAGACTAAAGTGGAATTGGAGGACATGTCTCTCACACTTTGTGTCAGTGGGCGTAAGTGGGAACTGAGGTAAGAAACAAAACACACGTTAACATGTAAACTTAATTTGGACATAAACAGCACAGAGAAGGCTCAGCTTACAAGGTACTTCTTAAATCCTTACTGGGAAGAAATATAATAGAAACTCTAAAGAGGAGGAAGCCGAGGCTCATCAAGGCTGTGGGGTGGAGGCAGGAATTGAAGACTGCCCTTGCCAGTCTCACCAAGCCCTTTCCCCCATGGTCTAGTGCCACAGTGTTCCTGAAACCTGCCAGAAATAACCCGGGGTTTGAAGATCGATGCTCTTTGTGCTTGGTGGCTGGGACTCGTTCTTTACAAAAAGTATCCCTGTGTAGTCCATTAAAAATGTACTCTACTAGGGCTTAATGGTTAAGGGAGCCAGATCCCATGTGGCCGACCACAGTTCCAATCCCAGTCCTGTCAGCATGAAAAACATACCAGATGAGTGTGTGTGTGTGTGTGTTCCAAATTCTGACAGGATGGGAAAGGATTGTAGAATGACCACATTCCATTGGGATAATGCCTTCTCCATCTCTCTCTCTCTCTCCCTCTCTCTCTGGCAAGCACACACACCCTCTGGCAAACTAAAAAAGAATAATAACCCTTTCAGTTCGTGAGAGACCTAAGGGCTACCACAGCATCCAGGTGGCTGCTGAGAAGGGAGGCTGGCACATGCGGAAGCACTGCTCCCTGGCAGGTGCTCATTCCCACCTGTCCCCAGCTGGCATCCTGCCTTGGCATCAAGGCACAGGGCAGGAGTTTTGGCACTCTGCCCTTGGACTCTTTCTGTTGACCTCTCTGATGGGAAGCCTGCATGAAAACCCAAGCTGAGCAGCTGTGGTGGGAATAGGTCTGACATCTGCCCAGCAAGAATGGGCAAAATGAGCCCAAAAGATCTACCCCCACAGCAATAGCTCCATACAGGTTGACCCATGGCTTCTGAAGTTCTCTGTAAATGATTAATCAAACAGACGTGGGGGAATATACCTTGGACAAAGAGGAGCATACTCTTAGAAACACTGGCAAAAGTGGAAGGCTGTGTGAAAGACTGTTGGGGGCAGAGTGACCAAACACCACTGCTCTCTGCTTTATTAAAATCGCCCCAGGTCTGGGCCAGCCCTACAGCCTAGTAGTTACGGGAGTCAGATCCCACATGGCCTATTACAGTTAGAACCCTTGAAAAACACACTGGGCTCATACTCATGTGTGCCCAAAACCCCAGCAAAAAGGAGACATGGAGGAGAAGGAATTGCAGTGTGACCACGCTCCACTGATGGGTACTTTCTCCTCTTTCCTTGTCTCTCTCTCGCTCAGGTGAGCACACACACACTCTCTGGCAACTAAAAGAAAACTGCTCCCATAACCTGCAGGTACAGGGCAAACAGCAATGTGTCCAGAAGGTGGCCATGGCAGGGAAGCAGCAGACTGGCCTGAGGGCCAGCCCTACAGCCTAGTAGTTACGGGAGTCAGATCCCACATGGCCTATTACAGTTAGAACCCTTGAAAAACACACTGGGCTCATACTCATGTGTGCCCAAAACCCCAGCAAAAAGGAGACATGGAGAAGGAATTGCAGTGTGACCACGCTCCACTGATGGGTACTTTCTCCTCTTTCCTTGTCTCTCTCTCGCTCAGGTGAGCACACACACACTCTCTGGCAACTAAAAGAAAACTGCTCCCATAACCTGCAGGTACAGGGCAAACAGCAATGTGTCCAGAAGGTGGCCATGGCAGGGAAGCAGCAGACTGGCCTGAAACAGCCATGGTAATCTTGTCCCTGTCAGGGACTGGTAACACAGACATCTGGCCCATAAGGGATTTCTAAGTAAATTCTTCTCCCTGACAGAAGAAGGAGAGTTGCAGTACAAAGGACCCCTTCCTGCCTGATTCCACTTTCTGTTCAAAATGCTGTTATGACAGTGGTGTCTGCAGGAAAATGGTGTACCAGCAAGGTGTCCTCCAGGCCCTGACATGGTTCAGCTCCCAAATGTATCCTTCCTGATACCTCTCAAATACCAGGTGCTGGTGAGGACATGGGACACAAAAACCCAGAGCACATGGGTGGACGTGTGAGTGGTAGGCAGTTGTTCTGGAAGACAAGCTGGCAGTACTTGTGAAATTAAGTGTGCATCTATGCAACGACTTGTCCATATCAGTGCTGGGTCCAAGCCAGAGGAACTCCCCCATGGGCCACAAGGGGACAGATGTGAAGTATTCACAGAACCAGACTGCAGTTAGTTATCTAGGGTCCCCAGCAAGGCAGGTGAGAAGTGAACAGGGCAGGTCATGTGGCCAAGGGCAAGCAGAGACTGTCCGGGACAAGAACCAGGTGGACACAGAGCACCAAGACTGGCTCTCAGAAAGAGAGCTGAGAAGGAAACCCAGACTGCACCTATAGCAGAATCCCCTTTGTCGACAGTTATCTGGTCAGAACAAGATCTAGGTAGAGGGACCAGCAGTTACTGTAATGGCTGTCGCTGGACTCCCACGTGGTCGGCCGCGGTTCGAGTCCCGGACCGCGGGACTTAAACTCACACCGGGCACGTGTGCGTGTGTGCCCAAGATCCCAAGAGGAGAATGGAGGAGAAGGGATTGCAGTGTGGCCATCTCCCCTTGGGGAGTGATTTCTTGCTTTCTGTCTCTCTATCTCTGTCTGTCTGTCTGGCGAGCGCACACGCCCTATAGCAAAAACCTCTCAAAAAAAAAAAAAAAAAAAAAGATCCAGGTAGAGTGTGTAAGAAACACACTGGAGTGGGTGGCTATGGAGGAGTGGAGAGAATGGGAATAAAGAGAGTGGAACAGGACCCAGAGAGGTCTTATAGAGATGGTGACAACGTGGCTGACACGGAGAAAGCATTCACAATAAAAGTCAAAATAAAAAATGTAGCCAGAGCCCAAGTTGTAAAGCCCAGGTAGGAACACTCCCATGATTCTTACTGCCGGCGACCCTTTGGCTAGTGACTTCACAGAGCATGTTTCCACATCCTGAAAAGCAGGTATGAAGGGACCAGCAGATGGCGTAATGGTTAACATGGCTGGACTCCCATATGGTCGACCATGGTTTGAGTCCCAGATCCAGAGGCTTGAAACTCACGCCAGGCACATGTGTATGCATGCCCAAAATCCTGACAGGAGAATGGAGAAGAAACTGCAGCATGGCAATCCCCCTGGGGGCGATTTCTTGTTTTCTATCTCTCTGGCAAGTGCACACACCCTATAGCAAAATTTTCTCCAATAATAAAAAAAAAGGCAAAGCAAATGTGACCCCAGAGAGGGGTCAGGAAGGCACCTCGGAGATGGTGTGTTGGTGTGTGGAGTGCGCACCAGGGTTTCCTGGGCAGCAACTGCCCTGAACCCCAGAGACTCAGCTTTCTGGTCTGTGAAATGATGATTATTCCATCACTCACCCAGCACAATCATGGTGAGGTTCAAAGAAGCCAGAGCACGTGAAGGACAGGAATACCAACCGTATGACTTTCTGATACACATGGGAGGAATAAAATGTGCTCTTCACCAGCTCCTCCTCGTATCACACCATGTGCTGGGAGTTCAGCAAGGAACCTGGGAGTGCCACGTGCCCCTCACTCATTTCTGCAATGAGAGCTGGGCTCTCTCTGTGGGTGAAGTTCCCGTAATCCCAGGAAGAACACACCTCATCCAAGTGTCCCATCAAAGTTGTCACCACTCTCTTTAAGATGCTAACTCTTGGGAACCAGCAGTTAGAGTAATGGCTATGTCGCTGGACTCCCACATAGTCGACCGCGGTTCACGTCCCGGACCCGGTGGCTTAAAACTCACGCCGGGCGCGTGTGCGTGCGTGCCCAAGATCCCAAGAGGAGAATGGAGGAGAGGTGATTGTGGCGTGACCATCCTCCCCTGGGGGGTGATTTCTCGCTTTCTGTCTCTCTGTCTCTCTCTGTCTGTCTGGCGAGCGCATGCGCCCTATAGTGAAAAACCTCTCCAAAAAAAAAAAAAAAAAATGCTAACTCTTCATGATAACCTCCTTTCAGATGTCGGGGAAAGATTCCATAGAGCAGAAAACCATGTTATCTCTGGGGCCCATTTTGTTTTATTTCACTCTTAAATGCATTTAGCTGTAAGAAACTCTGTAGGACCTGGACGGTGCTGTGGAGGTAAAATGAGATGGTCTGCCAGGCTGATCCACGTGGGGAGGTTCTGGGTTCAATCCCTGAGCACTCCAGGCATGTGTGTACCCATGCTCTGGAGTGGGCAGAAGTGAGGCGTGGAAGATGGCATAGAGAACACATTAGGGGATTCCCTTCATCTCTCTCTTTCTTATGGAAGAAATAAATAAAACTTTGGAGAAAGAAGAAATTCCTTTTTGTACAAATCTTTTTTTGGAATCTTTCTTCTAAACAGACTCTCAAACGGGGATGCAAGGTTAAAGGCTTTGACACCTCCTAACAAATAAACTGCTTCTCCAAAAGACCAACCTGTGCTGCCCTTTGCAAGTAAGTTGAAGGCCAGGCTCCCTGAGAATTCTTAGAACAAACCCCAAGATTCGGGATTCTAATTCTCTGAAACTTGCTGAGAGTGACATGCTGTGAGTGTCCTGTTCTTCTGAACGGAACTAAATTCACCAATGCACTGCTTTCCTCTTAAAAGATCTATCTAGCCTGGACTCCCACGTAGTCGACCGCGGTTCGTGTCCCGGACCCGGTGGCTTAAAACTCACGCCGGGCGCGTGTGCGTGCGTGCCCAAGATCCCGAGAGGAGAATGGAGGAGAAGGGATTGCCATAGAGAACACATTAGGGGCTGTCCCTTCATCTCTCTCTTTCTTATGGAAGAAATAAATAAAACTTTGGAGAAAGAAGAAATTCCTTTTTGTACAAATCTTTTTTTGGAATCTTTCTTCTAAACAGACTCTCAAACGGGGATGCAAGGTTAAAGGCTTTGACACCTCCTAACAAATAAACTGCTTCTCCAAAAGACCAACCTGTGCTGCCCTTTGCAAGTAAGTTGAAGGCCAGGCTCCCTGAGAATTCTTAGAACAAACCCCAAGATTCGGGATTCTAATTCTCTGAAACTTGCTGAGAGTGACATGCTGTGAGTGTCCTGTTCTTCTGAACGGAACTAAATTCACCAATGCACTGCTTTCCTCTTAAAAGATCTATCTAGCCTGGACTCCCACGTAGTCGACCGCGGTTCGTGTCCCGGACCCGATGGCTTAAAACTCACGCCGGGCGCGTGTGCGTGCGTGCCCAAGATCCCGAGAGGAGAATGGAGGAGAAGGGATTGCAGCGTGACCACCCCCCTGGGGGGTGATTTCTCGCTTTCTGTCTCTATGTCTCTCTCTGTCTGGCGAGCGCACGCGCCCTACAGTGAAAATCTCTCAAAAAAAAAAAAAAAGATCTATCTAGCTAAGGACACTCACATCTTCTTGAAAACGATTTTCTGTTGATAAAAAGACCTCTTTTATGTTGGCAGGCCTGAGGAGAGAGGAGGGAAAAAGGAGACAGGGAGAAAGCTGAGAGTGGGGGTGGAGGTGGTAGCCTAAAGCCTGCTGGGGAAGAAGGAAACAGAGGAATGCCAGTGGGAATGTCTGCATAAAGCACTGCAGTGACAATTCCCACGTCCATTGAGAACACACCTGCCCGTGTGCGCCCACAGGAGGAAGAGGGGGAAAGGGACCACGTGGGAGTGGCAGGTGGGTGGGGTGATAGCCCTAGGATACTGGCGTTCTTTAGACTCTTTCGTGGTTATACTGGTTTTTCAAATAAGATAAACAAATGAACATACACAGAACATGTGAGTCAGATATGAAGAATGAGAGGAATAGGGAATAGAAAGGAAGAGAATGCTCAAGTGGGGAATGATGAAAATACGATCAGTCTCTCAGTCCTAAAAACCCTATGGGAATGGGGTCAGCAGATGGTCTGGAGGTTAAGGGGCTGGCTAGCATGTGGCCGACTGTGCAGTTTGAGTCCTGAACCCAGCGGACTGAAAAATCAGCAAGGTGTGTGTGCATACATGCCAAAAATCACAAGAGCAGATTGGAGGATCTCTCTCTCTCTCTGTCTCTGGTAAGCACACATGCCCTATAGCAAAGGAAACACACACACAAACACAAACACACACACACTGGGTGAGACAAGTCTACGGTCCTTAAGTCCTTTCTGCAAGTGAGGCAGATCTGCCACTTCTCCAGGCCCATCCATGGCCCCCAGTTGCTCCTGCTCACCACTGACTCTAGCTCTCTCGATCCCCGGACTTCTTACCCCCTCAGTCAGCCTAATCCTACACTTCCTTCTGTCCTCAGCCTAAATATCAGTTCCCCTGGGAAAGCTCCCTTCCTTTTACAACAGACTGACTGCCAGCTCTTGTCCTGCCAACACATCCTGTGTTCCTCATCCCAGAATTTTCACTGTGGTGACTTGTGCTGGCTGCTTCGATCGTCTCCCCTAGATTACTGGTATATGTCTCAGGGAGTGGACATAAGCATTTGAACTGTGCTGGCAATGGAGGGAAGGTCTGGCCTGGGAGATGGGAAGGCAGAGTGGGCTGGGCAATGGAAGGAGGGAGACGTGGCCCTCAGATGACTCAGCTTCGGTTTTCCCCTGTACTCCCTAGCCTCATACCACTGACCCAACCAATTCTTTAAAAACTTATTTTTCAAGGGCCTGTTATCATCAAGACACTGTGGTGAGGCATTGAAAAACCAAGGTCTCACAGACCAGACTCTAAGTGCACTATCTGCCTTATTCATAGTGGTGGCACATAGTAGGGTGCCCAGCAGAAATTTGTTAAGTGAGTAGGTGAATGAACAAATAAGTTCCATGAGGGCAAGGGCTTCATCAACTTTACACGTGCTGTACTCCACTGTACAAATGTCCAGTACAGAGTCGGAACGTAACGGCCTGCCGAGAAGTCAGCCAGCTTTCCACACCTCAGCTCAAAGTAACATGACTCAGCCCTTCCTCCTCCTAGTAGAGACTTCTTCCAACAAAACCTGCCACATGTAATGTCTGTTGCTTAGTGTTATGACCATGAGACACTCCACTGTCCTCCCCTACTCTTAGGAGTTGGGACCAGGTGGCCTGAGGACACAGGAATCAAAGATGAGAGAAGTCAAAGTACAAGACAGCTGAAGAGGAGGCTGCGAGTGTAACAGGAGTGTAACCAGCTCTTGCACACTCATGTGCATGCATCTGAGTACTAATGTGCTGCGTCTAGTCTGGCCTCTTCAGGAACTTGCCATGGGACCTTGGACAAGTCATTCCCTCTAGGTTTCACTTTTGTAAAGTCCTTCCAGGTCTAAAATGTCAGGAACTAGAAATCAGTGTCCACAACATGAGGGCTCTTGCAAGGTTTTCAGAGGCCTCACTCACATACAGCACATCAAAAAATTAAACATACCCATATCCTACATTAAAAAATGATAAAAATATTTTAAAATAATACTTTCTAAGTATTGGGTTGCATTTGATAGGCTGACATAAAAGCTCTATAAATATGTGTTAACTATTTTATTCTGCAGTTTTAGTCTCATATTTTCAAACTAATAGTCTTATATGGTAGTTCTCAAACACATTTGTGGGTTTTTTTAAATAATTGTGGGTTAGCCCCAGGCCCTCCGTTTATGCACCTAACGATGCATGGCTTGTGTTTTGCATGTATGCAAATGTACTTTTGCTTCACGTGTGCCATGTGTTCCACTAGGGTAAACATGCTTTGCAAAATCATGATTCACTCTCCACTGAGCCCTTCCTTCAACGCCCAAAACAGAACTTACGCAGGCTGGAACTTCGTTCACTGCTATGATCTGCAAGAAGAGTTAACGTTCCTGACATACTGCTAGACACACCGCTCAAAAATCGAAGCCAGTGCTGCCAGCCTCTAAGCAGTCCTAGAAGAAGGAATATAAATAACACTGTCATCAGGTGTTTGCTGCAGTAGTTTCTCCTACCTTTGGCCAGCGATAGATAGTAGCTCCATCAATGAACTGTCTTAACTCACTCAAAGAGAAAGGTTTTTCTTGGGACTAGCAGTTAGCGTAATGGCTATGTCGCTGGACTCCCATGTAGTCGACAGTGGTTCGTGTCCCAGGCCCCGTAGCTTAAACTCACTCCGGGCATGTGCGTGCGTGTGCCCAAGATCCCGAGAGGAGAATGGAGGAGAAGGGACTGCAGCGTGGCCATCACCCCTGGGGAGTGATTTCTCGCTTTCTGTCTTTGTCTCTCTCTGTCTGGTGAGCACACACGCTCTGTAGCAAAAACCTCTCCAAAAAAAAAAAGAAAGAAAGAAAGAAAGAAAGAAAGAAAGAGGTTTTTCTTAATCCTTCCTTTTTAGTTGATAGATAAAATTGTCTGTGTGAGGGCAGTCTTCAAAAAGTTCTGAGAAAACACATATTACGAAGAAACTATGCATTGATTTCTATTTTTGGGGCACCAAAAGAAACTTGTATTTAAATTACATTTATAAGAACTTTTCGAAGTCTCCTATTTATCATTACAACATGTTTCAAAGGATATACGTACACTGTAGAATGAGTACAGTTACTTAACGTATGTGCTGCTGCGAAAGTTATTATTTCTGTGGTGAGAACGCCTATCAGCCACTCTTAGCATTTTTCAAGAGTATAATGTATTATTAACTATAGCCACCATGTTGTCCAATAGCTCTCCTGACCTCATTTCCTCCAGTCTCAGTGAAATCTTGTATTCTTTGACCAACGTCTTTTCTGCCTTCGCAACCTCGGACACACCCCTCCTTGGTAGCCACCATTCTACTGTTTGCATGAGATCAACATTTTTCTTTTACACATCCAGGCAGATTATACTATATTTGTCTTTCTGAGCCCTGACTTGAGCAACACAGAGAAGTGATGTACACATGCATGCAGGTGTGTATTGCACACACATACCGAAAGGTAGGCGCATGCATCTAAGGTGCAACCATGACAGTTTCAGCTGAGGGATCAGAAGTCACTTAGACAGTACTGCTGAGTTCTGGTATCCAAGGTACCAGGAAGGTACCAAGGTTTGGGGGTGGTTGGAAAACCAAGGAGTAACAGATGAGGGCCACGTACTCTGCTTGGCGTTCTCTCCTGTATAACTCCTATCAACCCAGTGGAGACAGTATTACCTGGTCTGTTTGTCTGATGAGAAAGCCACGATGCAGAGAAGATTTGTGACTTGCCCAAGATCCAGTAAGATCAAACCCTCACCTGGCTAACCCCGAAGTCCATGTCCAAGACCCCATACAGTGCTGCTTTCAAGTTCTTAAGCTCCAAATCTGAAGGATAGGGACAGGAGGAAGGCGAGGAAGGAGTCTGTCCCAGAGAGGAAACTAAGAAACTAATCTCTCCAGAGAGAAAACTAAATATTTTTTTTTCTTTTTCTCAGAGAGAAAAACTAAATTAATGCCTTGATTTAATTCACGAGCAGTACACAGACATTGGAAAAATAAACCACAAATAAGCAGTTAAAAAAAAGAAAGCAGTCATATCCTTCCCCAAATAGTGATATTTTTATACTTCTACACTTTTTCCTAGGCAAATACACATTTATCTACCAATAAAATGAGACAACTTTTTTACAAAAATTGTGTAATACAGATTTAAAAAGTGTATTTACTTCTTGTGGGGAGAGGCAGCCCCAATAAGGTTATAAAATGATACAACTTTTTTAATTTTATCAAAAATTGTGTAATACAGATTTAAAAAGTGTATTTACTTCTTGTGGGGAGAGGCAGCCCCAATAAGGTTTTACGCCACAGTCCAACCCCAGCCCCAGCCTTCCTGGATCACCGCACCCCAACACGTGCACTCGTGACTTGAAACTGACACCTTCCCATGTGGGTCCAGCATCGCTGCGGTTGCCTTAACACCATCTCACTGTCTAGCCTAGCCCATGTTAATTCTTTTTTTAGTTTTTTTTTTTTCTTTTTTTTTTTAGTTTTTTTGCTATAGGGTGCTTGCACGCATGGGAGAGAGAGAGACAAAGAGAGGGAAACTGAGAAATCACTCTCCAGGGGGGATGGTCACAAAGCAATCCCTTCTTCATTCTCCTCTTGGGATTTTGGGTACGCGCGCACGCACACGCGCACGCGCACGCACACACACACACACACACACACACACACACACAACCAGCATGATTTTCAAGCTGCCAGGACTCGAACCACATTGGCCACATGGGAGTCCAACACCTTAAGAGAAAGGACATATTAGTCCCAACCCCAAATATTGCAAGACATTTTGATATTGTTAACAGATGGGAGAATGTCGAGCTGTGCTGTGATGTCCTTGGTTCTTTGGGTCCAGATCACTAAAATTAGAGAACTGTCCCTAGACACAAAATGAAACTGCAACCATGAATGAAGTAGGTAGCAGAGAAGGTTTAACAGGAAAGAAAGGAAAGTACACCAAAAAGGCTCTTGGGCGGGCAGATGGCCAGGCGGCAACTGCGCTTGAAACTGGTTAATTATTGCCTTTATTACTAGAGGTGATCATGAATATTTATTGGTGGGAGGTCCGTCATACTACCTCCGTCCTTCCTTTGAATTAGAATCCACGCGTTTTCTCCTGCGCTTGCGCACTTCTCTCACAGTTAAGGAATGAGGAATTTGATTACCTTATTGATCATGCCCGGTGTGAGCCAGGTTGTTTAATTAGACTACCTAATTAATTCGTCGTCCTAGTGGGAATTAGGGCATTGACCTGGTGGGAATTAGGGCGCTGACCAAAATGCTTACTTGGGGATTAGGGTGTTGACCAAAATGCTGGTTGGGTCTTTTTGATAAGAGAAAAATCTAAGAATCATCCCTGTATGCTTCCCTCAGGCCCCAAGGAAGGAACATGGCAAATTGCCTCGCCCGTCTGGTGCCCACGACTAGGTGAGCCTTTCGCTTTTCTCTTAGGACTGCCCGCTCATGGCTGACTACCTACCTACCACAATATGAAGGGCACTTTCAAAGTTTCATGGATACCTTGGGCAGTTTCTTTCTTTTTCTTTTTGAAGGACCAATCCTTGGTTATTTGGGCTTTGCTAGAGGGAAAACAAGGTCCCCCTTGAGACCTTGAGTACCCTTGGCAGGGCAGGGAGAAAAGCCTAAAGGGTCAGACCTGGTCTGGTTGGTCATGTAAGAGGGGCCATGCCCTAGTGGGGAATTCCTTGGTATCAGAGGAAGATTTCCACTTGAAAGAAGGAAAGAAAGGAAGGCTGCTTGATTTTAGTGCAGATGGCTGACTCACCCAGAGATAACAACTGAACAACCCAGATGTAGGAAAAGATCCACATGACATCTGTCTCAAGACTACCTTAATAAACATACTCTAAGTCTCTTAAAAGTCCCCGGCCTCCACCCTTAGGGGCCAAGCAACTTTCACATCTCGCCCTCTCCTCCCTTGGCAAAGTGAGTAATAAACTATTTCTATCCACTTACTGAGTCTGTGAATTCTTTCACAGTCTGCGACACAGATCACCCTAACATTAACTGCCATGCCACCTGCTAGCCCCTCCACAAGCTGATTTTC
>NW_006160026.1:736874-755018 GCF_000334495.1 Tupaia belangeri chinensis | reverse complement strand
CACACACACACACACACACACACACACACACACAACCAGCATGATTTTCAAGCTGCCAGGACTCGAACCACATTGGCCACATGGGAGTCCAACACCTTAAGAGAAAGGACATATTAGTCCCAACCCCAAATATTGCAAGACATTTTGATATTGTTAACAGATGGGAGAATGTCGAGCTGTGCTGTGAGGTCCTTGGTTCTTTGGGTCCCGATACCTAAAATTAGAGAACTGTCCCTAGACACAAAATGAAACTGCAACCATGAATGAAGTAGGTAGAAGAGAAGGTTTAACAGGAAAGAAAGGAAAGTACACCAAAAAGGCTCTTGGGCGGGCAGATGGCCAGGCGGCAACTGCGCTTGAAACTGGTTAATTATTGCCTTTATTACTAGAGGTGATCATGAATATTTATTGGTGGGAGGTCCGTCATACTACCTCCGTCCTTCCTTTGAATTAGAATCCACGCGTTTTCTCCTGCGCTTGCGCACTTCTCTCACAGTTAAGGAATGAGGAATTTGATTACCTTATTGATCATGCCCGGTGTGAGCCAGGTTGTTTAATTAGACTACCTAATTAATTCGTCGTCCTAGTGGGAATTAGGGCATTGACCTGGTGGGAATTAGGGCGCTGACCAAAATGCTTACTTGGGGATTAGGGTGTTGACCAAAATGCTGGTTGGGTCTTTTTGATAAGAGAAAAATCTAAGAATCATCCCTGTATGCTTCCCTCAGGCCCCAAGGAAGGAACATGGCAAATTGCCTCGCCCTCCTGGTGCCCAGGGCTAGGTGAGCCTTTCGCTTTTCTCTTAGGACTGCCCGCTCATGGCTGACTACCTACCTACCACAATATGAAGGGCACTTTCAAAGTTTCATGGATACCTTGGGCAGTTTCTTTCTTTTTCTTTTTGAAGGACCAATCCTTGGTTATTTGGGCTTTGCTAGAGGGAAAACAAGGTCCCCCTTGAGACCTTGAGTACCCTTGGCAGGGCAGGGAGAAAAGCCTAAAGGGTCAGACCTGGTCTGGTTGGTCATGTAAGAGGGGCCATGCCCTAGTGGGGAATTCCTTGGTATCAGAGGAAGATTTCCACTTGAAAGAAGGAAAGAAAGGAAGGCTGCTTGATTTTAGTGCAGATGGCTGACTCACCCAGAGATAACAACTGAACAACCCAGATGTAGGAAAAGATCCACATGACATCTGTCTCAAGACTACCTTAATAAACATACTCTAAGTCTCTTAAAAGTCCCCGGCCTCCACCCTTAGGGGCCAAGCAACTTTCACATCTCGCCCTCTCCTCCCTTGGCAAAGTGAGTAATAAACTATTTCTATCCACTTACTGAGTCTGTGAATTCTTTCACAGTCTGTGACACAGATCACCCTAACATTAACTGCCATGCCACCTGCTAGCCCCTCCACAAGCTGATTTTAAAAATGTGAATAATTAGTGAAGCTTGTCCAGTTTAAATTTTCTGTGAATTTAGGTCAATTTATGTTCGAACATTTCTTCGCAGATTCTAAAAACCAGAGAAAAATTTCTCTCACTTCTTTTCGGCGTGCTTCCTACTGCCAGTTCCTCTGACACAAAAACATTTGGGAAAGTTTGAAAGTGTTCTATATGAACACTGTGTTCTGGTGGATGGCGCAGCTTTGAAAAACATGCTAGAAAAAAATCAGGTTGGTCTTGTTTTCACAGATGAAAATAAAGAATAGGTTTTGCAAAAACTGAAAGAAATTGATTTTTAATTTTTTTTTTTCTTAATACTAACAGTAACTGCAGCCCTACTAAGTGGAGGGCCCCTCCCTCACCACAAGGAGTCGTCCTAAATGTCCTCCTGACTGCTCTCAGGCATCTTCTAGTTGGGAAAGTGAAAAATAGCTTCCTTCCCTCCCCCCTGGTGTTAACTAGGCTCCCTATAGAGATGTAGTTAATCACATCACTTAGAGCACCTTTGTTGCTTTTTTTTTACATTTGGCCTTGCCTGCCAGGCACAGGCCCTGACTTCCCAGGACTGTGGATATGACAAGCAGCTAGTCCTGTCAGGAGGTAATTAAAATACATGTATTTTCCTTTTCCCCTTCCATCTATGTTTTCTCATATGTAATTCTTCTTAAACGATGCATAATTCACACTGAGTGAAATGCCCAATTCTTAACTACCAATTGGATGAGTTTTGACAAATGCATCTATCCAGATGCATCCAAGTGCCCAAACACAGACCAGCCCCTCACCCAGGTGTCTGGAGCCTTCCCAGCTGTCTCTGTCCTCCTAGCAGAGGCAACCACAGTACTGATTTATGGCACTCCGGACTGATTCTGCATGCCTAAAAAATTCCCATCAGTGGAATCATGCTATATGTTTAAAGATGAGCCCATGGCATCAGCAGGGAGGGAGCTCCCAGGGGAATATAAACCAATCCTGGCACTTGAGACCACTGTCACACAGCTCCTCAAAGACTACATGTGGTGAACAGAGGCTTAGCAATTGCACTCCTAGCTGTGTACGTACCTCTGTGAATGAAAATACGCTTCCACACAGAAACATGCACATGAATCTTTTGGGCAACATAATCGCAACAGCCAAGAAGTGGAAACTACCCAGTGCTGGGCACCCAATGAATGAATAAACAAAAAGGGGGCTCTCCATGCAATGAAATATTTTTTAGGTGTAAAAAGAATGAACGAGAGGAAGAGACTATGAATGGTGTATCACTGCAGGGTATAAAATCATGGACATTTTAATAAGTATCTCTAAAAAACTAGTAGAATAACAAATGTGTAAAACATAATGTAATGTTCAATGCTGAAGATGATAAAAAAAGAAAAAGATAAAAAAATGATACAAAACAAACCCAAAACACTAATGCATATTACAATGGGAATAAACCTTGAAAACATGCTAAGATAAAAAGCCAGTCACAAAACACGGCATGTCATGTAGTTCTGTTTCCTGAAATGATTACAATGGGCAAATCTACAGTGAGGGAGAGTAGATTAATGGTTGCTTAAGACTAGGGGTCAAAGGGAGACTGGAAGGTGATAGCTAAAGGGTAAAGACTTTCTTTTTGAGGTGATAAAAATGTTCTAAGATTGGTAAATTGTATAATAAGTGAATTATCTCTCAATAAAGCAGTTAAAAAAATCAAGAGCAACAAAAGTGGAGACAGTTGTGATTAGTGGGGAAGACAACACTTTTGCTTCAGTGAAACATTTTTTCCCTTAAATTTGCTATTGGGCACAGGTGCTTCCCAGAGAAAGATAGGAAGTGAAAATGCAGCCCCTGGGGGTAGGGGGGGTGGTCACACTACAATCCCCTTGTTCTCCATTCTCCTCTTGAGATTTTACACATGCATGCACACATGCCCAGTGTTTTTTTCCAAGTCCCCATGTTCAGGACTTGAACCACAGTTGGCTATGTGGGAGTCAGCCACCGTAACCCCCCACACCATAGGCTGGCCCTACTTCAGCAGAATTTCAATGGAAGAAGCATTTGGCAGAGTGACCCTTGAACTCCATACCACCTGTGGAGCATAACTGGTGTCTAGGAAGGTATTCCCATGAGACGTTTCCACATCAGAAAATTTTTTTAAAATATATTTTCAAGGGGCAGACCTTGGGTGAGTCCACACTCGGGGACTGGGAGCAACTTTGAAACTTTCATGACTCTGTTGCCCACCACTCTAGCCAGCTGGGTAAGCCCACCCTCCAGGAGACTTGAGTCTGGCCTGGGCAGGTCTTCTTGGGTGAATCTGTGCTTAGGTCCTGGGAGTAACTTTAGGATTTTTGGTACACCAATTTGTGCAGTGCGTGACTTAATCATCTTCACTAAGGTATATGTTCTTAGCTTGCGACCGCCTTATCAAGATGTTTGGTAGAGGAGCTGAGCCCCTGAAGTTATACATAACTGCTCTGACCTGGGAGACAGAGCCTCCCAACAGGAACACACCGGAACTAAGGGTAAAATTTCCTCTACCAATACTACAGGGTAAACTCCAATTAATAGAAAAAATAGAATACTGTATCCGGTGACTAGGAATCAGCACAAATCTCAAAGAAACATGAGAAAACATGGTGGTAACTCTCCATCAGGTGGGCATAGTAGCCCCTCACCAACAATCAATAGCACAGAGAAATATACAGAAATGTCCGACAAAGAATTCCAAATATTCACGGTGACAAAACTCAATGAGATGCAAGAGAAAACAGACAAGCAGTTCCAGGAAGTGAGAAAATCATTTCACGACATGAAAGAGGAATTTATGAAGAAACAGACACCCTAAAAAAGAATAAAACAAAATTTCTGGAAATGAAGAATACAGTATAAGAAATTAAAATCTCCCTAGAAAGCATTAACAGCAGATTGGACCATGTAGGAGAAAGAATTTCTGACCTTGAAGACAAAGTCTCCAATACAGACCAAATCACTAAAAAAAAAAAAAAAAAAGACAACAACATATGGCATATAGGAAATTCTACACACCATGAAACACCCAAATATCCATATAATGGGTATTCCAGAAGGTGAAGAAGCTGCTAAAAGCATGAAAAACCTCTTTAATAAAATATTATCGGAAAAATTTCCAAATATAGAGAAACACGGCGAAATTCAGACCCAAGAATATAAAAAGGATCCCAAATAGAATCAACATAAAAAGATCGTGCTCCTGGCACATGACAGCCAGATTGGTAAAAATTAAAGAAAAAGACAGCATTCTAAAAATGACAAGGGAGAAACATCAGGTTACTTATAAAGGTGATCCCATTAGGCCAACATCAGACCTCTCAACTGAAATAATGTAGGCAAGGAGAAATGGGAAGATATATTCAAAACATTAAAAGAAAAGCAATTTCAACCAAGAATACTATATCTAGCAAGATTATCCTTCAAATGGGAAGGACAAATAAAAGTATTCTCAGATAAACAAAAACTAAAAGAATTCACTAATACTAGACCAGCTCTACAGAAGTACTGTAGCAGGATAACTAAAGAGAGACAAACAGAAATAAGAGAACAAGAAACAACTGAGAAAATGGCTAACAAAAAAACAAGTATAAATCCACAAATAGCAATAATAACATTGAATGCTAGTGGATTAAATTCTCCCATTAAAAGACACAGACTGGCTGAATGGATACAAAAACTGAAGTCATCTATGTGCTATTTACAAGAAACACACCTCACTGATAAGGACACGCATAGACTGGAAATGAAGGGCTGGAAAAAGATATTCCATGCAAATGGAAACCAAAACAACGCCTGAGGTAGCAATACTGATAATAGACTTTAAGATGAAAGATGTAAGAAGAGACACAGAAAGACATTGCATAGTACAGAAAGGACTTGTTCACCAAGAAGATATAACACTTGTAAATATTTATGCACTCAACAGTGGAGCACTTAAATACATCAAAAAGAAACTGTTAGATCTCAAGGGAGAGATAGACTGCAACACAGTTTGAATTGTAGGGGATCTCAATATCCCACTGTCTCCTCTGGACAGATCATCTAGATAAACAATAAAGAGAGAGATACAAGATCTAAATGACACCATACATGAAATGGCCTTGACAGACATCTACAGAGTATTCCACACAACTACCAGAAAATATACATTTTTCTCACCTCCACATGGAACATTTTCAAAGACTGACCACATAATAGGGCACAAACAAGCCTTTACAAATTCAAAGGTATGGAAATTGTATCATTGTATCGAGCACTTTTTCTGACCATGATGGAATCAAACGTGAAATCAACTACAGAAAGCCTTCAAAAATTCACAAACACATGGAAACTAAACAAAGTACTTCTAAATGACTACAACTACGGGAGAAATTAAGACTGAAATCAAAAAGTTCATAGAAAGTAGTGATAATGAACAAACAAGTGTTTATAACCTATGGGACATAGCAAAAGCAGTTATAAGAAGGAAGTTTTAGCAATTAGTACCCACAAGAAAAAGGCAGAAAGGTGGCAAATAAACAACCTAACAACGACTCAACTCAGAGAACTGGAAAAACAACAACAAAGGACCCAAAACAACTCCAGGAGAAAGATATAGTAAAGATTTGAGCAGAAATAAATGAAATAGAGAATAAAAGAACTATACAGAAAATAAACAAAACCAAAAGTTGGTTCTTTGAGAAGACAAACAAAATTGGCACACGTTTAGCTAGATTAATCAACAAGAACAGAGAAAGAAACCAGATAAATCAAATCAGCAAAGAAACAGGCATAGTTACAATGGATATAAGAGAAATGCAAAATATCATCAGAAAATACTGAGTGACTGACTACATACGAACAAACAAGAAAACCTAGATGAGATGAATATATTTCTGGACATGTATAACTTACCAAGATTGAACCAGGAAGAAATAGAAAGTCTGAATGGACCCATAAAAAGCAATGAGATTGAATCAGTAATAGTTTCCCAAGAAGGAAGAGCCCAGGTCCTGATGGCTTTACTTCTTCTTTTTTTTTTTTTTTTTTGGAGAGGTTTTTGATTTAGGGCATGTGCGCTTGCCAGGTAGAGAGACAGAGATACAGAAAGCAAGAAATCACCCCCCAGGGGGGATGGCCACGCCGCAATCCCTTCTCCTTCATTCTCCTCTCGGGATCTCGGGCACACGCGCCTAGCATGAGTTGAAGCAGCCGGGTCCGGGACTTGAACTGCGGTCGACTACGTGGGAGTCCAGTGACATAGCCATTATGCTAACTGCTGGTCCCTGATGGCTTTACTTCTGAATTCTACAACATCTTTAAAGAATTAACCCCAATTCTCCTTAAACTTTTTTTTTTTAAGTTATTTATTTAATTTTAATTTGATCACAGAAAGACAGGGGGTGGGGGTGAGGGGGACATAAAAAACAAAGCTGCAAGGTCCAGGATTCAAACTGCAATTAGCTGGGGATGTCCAGCACATTAATTATCACACAACCTGCCAACCCCTCCTTAACTATTTCTAAAAATTCAGAATGAAAGAACCCTTCTGAATTCATTCTATGAAGCCTCCATCATCTTAATTCCAAAACAAGACAAGGACATGGCAAAAAAAGAAAACTTCAGACCCATGTCCCTAATGAATATGGATGCTAAAATTCTCAAATAGATACTAGCAAATTGTATTCAACAACATATCAAGAAGATTATACACCATGATCAAGGAGGCTTTATTCCAGTAACGCAAGGCTGGTTCAACACACATAAAACAATAAATGTAATATATTACATTAACAAAAGGAAAGATTAAAACCATCTGATCTATTTAATCAATACAGAAAAAGCATTTGATAAAAGCATCCCTTCATAATTAAGACTCTCAGCAAAATAGACATAGAAGGGGCATTCCTCAACACAATAAAAGCTATATATAAAAAACCCATATCTAAAATCATACTGAATGGGAAAAGCTGAAAGTTTTTCCACTAAAAACTGGAACAAAACAAGAGTGTCCACTTTCTCTACTCCTTTTTAACATATTACTGGAAGTTCCAGTCAATGCAATTAGGCAAGCGAGTAAAAGGGATCTAAATAGGAAACAAAGTGAAACTATCTCTATTTGCAGATGATATGGTGCTATACAAAAATCTAAAATAGTCCACAAAAAAAGCTCTTGGACATGATAAGTGAATATAGTAAAGTGGCAGAATTCAAAATCAGCATACAAAAATCTATAGCATTTTTATACAGGAACAATGGACAAACTGAGACAGAATTGAAGAAGGAAATTCCATTTACAATAGTCGCAAAACCAATAAGATATCTAGGAATAACCTTACCCAAGATGTCAAGGATTTCTACAAGAAAAATTGCAAAACATAAAAAAAAAAAATTAAAAATGATTAAAAAAAAAAGTGGAAAAACATCCCATGTTCCTGGATTGGAAGAATTAATATAATCAAGATGTCAATCCTACCCAAATTAATCTACAAATTTAATGCAATCCCAATCAAACTACCAGAAATATCCCTCACAGAAACAGAAAAAACAATCATAAAATTTGTCTGGAAGCATAAAAGTCCCTATATCACCAAAGTGATACTGTGAAAGGGGAATTAAGTAGGAGGCATCTCACTTCTCAACCTCAAAACATATTACGAGGGACCAGCAGTTAGCGTAATGGCTATGTCGCTGGACTCCCACGTAGTCGACCGTGGTTCGAGTCCCGGACCCGGCAGCTTAAACTCAAACCAGGCGTGTGCCCAAGATCCTGAGAAGAGAATGGAGAAGAAGGGATTGCGGCATGGCCATCCCCCCTGGGGGGTGATTTCTCACTTTCTGTCTCTCCGTCTCTGTCTGGCGAACGCACAAGTCCTATAGCGAAAACCTCTCCAAAAACAAAAACAAAAAACAAAACATATTACAAAGCTGTGATGATTAAAACAGCATGCACAAAAACAGACAGGTAGATCAATGGAACAGAACTGAGAACCCTCAAAGAAACCCCAAAACATACAGCCAACTGATCTTTGACAAAGGGCAGAACACAATCCAGTGGGAAAAAAAAAAATCTCTTCAGTAAATGATGTTAGGAGAACTGGATAGTCATCTACCCTACCAAAGAATGAAACTGGATCCTCATCTCTCACCACTAACAAAAATTAACTAAAAAACTAACAAAAATTAACTCAAAATAGATTGAGGATCTAAACATAAAACCTCAAGCTATAAAAATACTGGTGGAAAGCACAGAAAAAACTCTAGGAGATCTTTGAGCAGGCAAAGACTTCTTTAAAAAGACCCCTAAGGCACAGACAATATGTCCCAAAAATAGACAAATGGGACTATATTAGGCTGAAAAGCTTCTGCACAGCAAAGGAAAGAATAAGTAAGAGTGAAAAGACAACCCTCAGAGTGGGAGAATATATTTGCCAACTATTACCTCAGATAAGGGACTGAGGGAACTCAAGGAGCTTACCCACAAAAAAATTATCAATCCAATTAAAAGATGGAAAAAGAAGCTAAACAGAGAATTCTCTGAAGAAGACATATGAATAGCCCCAAAGCATATAAAAACATGCTCAACATCTTTTATCATAAAGGAAATACAAATCAAAACCATAATGAGATACCACTTAACCCCAGTCAGAATGACTTAAATTTAAAAAATGATAAGTGCTGGTGAGGCTGTGGTGAAAGGGGAACTCTCCTATACTGTTGGGGGAAATGCAAGTTAGTACAACCATTTTGGAGGATAACATGGAGATTCCTCAGAAACCTACAAATAGAACTACCATATGACCCAGTAGTTCCACTCTAAGTATTTACCCAAAGGATAGAAAAACCCCCAGTCAGAAAAACACTTGTACATCCATGTTTATTGCAGCATTATTTATAATCACTAGGACATGGAATCCATCCAAATATCCAAAAATAGATGATTCGGGAACCAGCAGTTAGCGTAATGGCTATGTCACTGGACTCCCATGTAGTCGACCGCGGTTCACGTCCCGGATCCGGTGGCTTAAAATTCATGCCAGGCGCGTGTGCGTGTGTGCCCAAGATCCCGAGAGGATAATGGAGGAGAAGGGATTGTGGCGTGACCATCCCCCCTGGGGGGTGATTTCTCGCTTTCTGTCTCTCTGTCTCTCTCTGTCTGTCTGGCGAGTGCATGCACCCTATAGTAAAAACCTCTCCAATAAATAAATAAATAAATAAAAGAAAAATAGATGATTGGATTGAAAAAACTGTAGCATATATACTCGATGGAATAACAGTTAGCCATTAAAGACAAGAAGACCCTGATATCTGATACACAGTTGACAAATAGGGAAGACTTAATGCTAAGTGAAACAAGTCAGACTATGAAAGAGACTCTGTATGCCCCCACTCAATATATTTCGAATGTCTGTGCTCTATAGTAGAAACTGAAAGTTTGGAAGGTACAGTAGTTGGGAGGGCAATGGTAGATACTAGACATAATAAGAATGGGGTAATATAGGGGTGGGTTACAGAGGGAGGGGAATGGGAAGAAAAGAAAAGGATGTTTAATTGACAGAAAATGAACAGCTATGTGCTGATGAGAATGTATATAGTCATGTCTCTATCTTGACTGATATGCATGGTATTCATGCTGGAAAAAGCAACATTGTGCACTGTAAGGCTAGATGTGATTAAATATAAATTTAAGTAAGTAAGTAAATAAATAAATAAATAAAATGTACGCTGTACCCCATTGGGAGGATCCAATAACAACAACAACAAAAATAAACCCATGCTTTTATTTGTATGTATATATATATATATAATATAAAATATACATATATAGTTTTTTTTAATGGAGAGAGGCTGTGTCTCAATACAGTTTTACTTATGGACACAGAAATTTTCATTTCATGTAATTTTCATGTATCATAAAACATTGTGGTTTTTTTTCCCCTTGGCCATTAAAAAATGTAAAAACTGGGACTAGCAGATTGTGTAATGGTTATGTCGCTGGACTCCCACACCTGGCAGCTTAAACTCACACTGGGCACATGTGCATGTGTGCCCAAAATCCTGAAGGGATGGTGGCATGGCCATCCCCCCGAAGGTGATTTCTCACTTTCTGTCTATCTCTCTGGCAAGCGCACATGCCCTATAGCAGAATTCTCTCAAAAAAAAAAAAGAGAGAGAGAGACAGAGAAAAAGATTATTTATGGAAGCATGTTCATAAGTGTCAGGATGAATTCATAGTCTGCCCCAGGCGCTTATAAAAGTTGGAAGAGTTTTGCCACTGATGCCTGAACAACAGTGATGCTGGGCCCCAGCAATCAAACGGTGATGAAGTGGAGGTGCTCGTGTTGATGCGGAAAGATATTTATCATGTGTTTCGTCAGAGCTATTTATAAACTGATGTGTGTACTACCATCCTGTTACTTACACACATGCATGCAAGTGCAAGCATACCGGACCATCTAGTCCCCTCTGACTGATAGATAACGAGTTTGTTTAGCTTTTTCCAGAAGAGGTACTTAGCGCTTTGGAATAAGAAATAAGGTCAAACTGGTACCCACAGGAGTGCAATAATCACGAAGTGGTCTGACTGGTGACGTGGGATCACCACCATTACTTTATCCAATACATTCCCAGGGAGGATCTATGACAAACCAGGGAAAGGCTATGCACTGTAGAATTGAGATAGACAAGACAGGGAGGGCTCCCTGTTCCGTGGAAGCTGGTCAGGAAAATGCATTAATTCACTTGCTGGTGCAGATGTTCTAGACAGTCACAGAGAAGACCGGGGAGCTCGTGAAGCAAGGTGTAGTCTCTTCCACAATCAAAATGCAGCCTGGGACTGCACTTGACACAACTCACATGATGGTCAGCTGAACAGCAGTGCTCCTGTATCCTTGATGAGGCTGCTGTTCAGACTGAGGGCCAGGCAGGTGACCCCACCAATGTGAGCCTTTGTTTTCCTCATCCTCAGAGCAGCAGCCTCTCGAGGCAGCAGTGAGCATGCGCTAAGGTTTGCGAAGCATTCTGCACAAGGCGAGGCCCCGCACATGACAGGGGAGGTCTACTGCCGAGACCTGAACCCCTTTCTCTAAGGGCTGACAACCTGGAATTTAAACCATGATGGATGCCAACACTGGGAAGAAAACATGTTTACGAACAGAAAGACTGAGCAGAGCGAGGCAGTGAGCAGCCGTATTTCAGGTCACTGTGTCTCTGAGGGCGCTCGCGCTTGATTATGGGCCTTCCAAGTCAGTCAGTGCCAGGCGGTTCCTGACTTCCTGGCGCTGTTCATAACTCCAAGGACAGTCTGTTCATTTTATACTGGACAGAATTTCTCTGCAAGATTTTGTTCATATACATTAAAGAAAAGTATTTGGGACCTTCAGCCCTGAAAACAAATCACAGGGATGTTGTTTCTGCTATAGCAGAGAAAGAAAAGACTTCCCTGTTCGCAGACAAAGGTTTGAATCCTGGCTTTGTGCCCTCTTGTACGGCATTTATCGTCTCCTAGCTCCAGGATAATAGAATCTTCCCGGAAAGGTGAGAATGAGAGCAACTGTACGAGGGCACTTTAGTTAGCTGAAAAATGGAATTAAAGTATGAGCTGATTTGGGAGCAAATACATTTTGCTTTGGTTAAAGCAAACATATTTTAAAGCCATAGTTAGCTTTTCCACAATACGCATTTTCCATAAAGTTTTGAAGACCTTGTTAGACGCTGGATAAAAGGCAGTTGTTTTTCCCTTAGTGGAAAGGCCTCAGGGACCTAACAGCTCAATGGGCTCTCATCACCCAGAAGCTATGCCTTCGGGAAAATCAATTCATCAGATAAGGAAGGAGGTCCAGGGTGCACTGGCTGCCCCAGAGCCAAAGTTGGCTAACACTCTGTACTCCTCTGGAACCATGGTTGTGAGTAGAGTGTATCAGATATTTCAGGGAAGGAAAAAGAAAAGGAATTCATTGGAAAGTTAAGAAAGGCACTGCTTGGGGGGAGGGGGGAAAGAGGCAGGGAGAGCATGCACGAGCAGAGGCAACTCTGCTCCACCAAGGATTGGAACAGTGTCCTGCACTTTTTCTGCAGGACTCCACTGAGATCACCAGGGCTCTAGGGAAGTGTTCAGACTCCAGATCTCACTCTGGGATGCAGCAGGCCTGGGATGGGCCCAGGAGCAAGTCCATGTTACCCAGAGCCACTGACATACTTCTGATGCTTCCAAAGGGCAGTCTTGGGAACTACTCAGGTGTGGAGAATACACCCAGTGTTGGTGTCAGGAGGCCTTTGCTCGATACCCAGCTGAAGGTCAACTGCAAAGTCCAATTTTAAAGTGTTCACCAAGAACACTGGGACTGGACCCAGAGAAAGTAGACTGGGAATTCTCTGCAGGTTGGAAACATACACACAAACAAGGAAACAGACTATAAGCTATGCACTAAAATTCATACACACACACGCACACACAAAATATACATGTATATACATGAGACAAAGTTTGTGAAAAATGTAAAAAAGTTTGTGAAAAAATGAAATTAAAGTATGAGTTTATTTTGGTGCAAAAAATTTCAAACTCCATACACAGTTTTTTCTAATACACAGTTCCATACATAGTTTTTTCTAATACACAGTTCCATTGAACTTTTTGATGACAAACAACTTCTACATATATACACACACATACATATGCACATATCCCTCTATACATGCAGAATAAATTGGGTCATCAGAAAAGTTATCACTTTTATTTTTGCATAGAAAAATATGTCATGACTTTTCCAATGATCCAATATATGCATGTGAATAAACACATATACATATTCATGTGCACCTGTACTCACACATGCATGTAGGCACATATGCATATAGACATGCCCACACACACACACACACACACACACACACACATGCCTATTTCAGTTAATCGTTACACAAACTCTAGCACTAATAGAACCCCATTTTCCTGATGTGGAATTGAGGCATGGTGGAAATAAGAAACTTGCCTGATGTCACACAGCTAGTCAGTTGCAGAGGTAGGATTTGAAAAAGAAGGGCAGGCTCCAGATTTTTTTTTTGTTCCAAACTAACTGGAGAGGTTAAGCAGAGTAGATACTGAAAGGCATGAACTTGAACAACAACTTGTTCCCTGGAGTAGACTATGCTCAGAAACGTTTACATTTCTACACATGCTTGGTGTTTTTCCCATTAAGCACTGGAGTCCACATTGCCTTGAATGTGGGCTGGTCTGTGACCACTTTGACCAGTAGAAGATGGTGGAAAGGCAGTGTTAGTTCTGCTGCTAGCCTTAGGAAGCCTTGCGGCTTTCACTTACTCACTTGGAATCAAATACAATACTGTAAAGAAAGTTGGGCTAGACTACTCCTACTGAGGAAGAGAGAGAGGCTGCCAGCCACTCCAGTCACCCCAGCTGAAGCACCAGACTCCCCACTGAGTGTGACCACACACTGACTCCAAATGACTTCATATGGTGCAGAAGAACCATCCAGCAGAGCTCAACCAACCTGCAGAACTAGGAGAAAAATAAATTGTTATTTTAAGCCACTACATTTTGGGAGTGGTTTACTGTGCAGCAAAAAGAAAGTTAATTCCTGTCCCTCCATGGCTTGCAGACAAGTACAAATTTCATAATAACCGTTACTATTTGTTGAACACTGTACCAGGCATCATTACATTATACTAACAGCATTCCATTCATTGTCCTGTTTAGTCTTTATTGTTACCATATAGTAGGTATTAATATTATTTCATTTAATGACATATAAATTACCTTAGACAAGAGAACCAATGGTGTGTGTGTGTATATGTGTGTGTGTGTGTGTGTGTGTGTGTATTTGTATGGATAGAGAGAGATAATAGAGGGGGAGAGGAGGTGGGAGAAGCAGAAAGGGAAAATTGGGTATGGAGGATTTGAAAGAACTGGCTCTCACATGCTTATGGGGTTTGGCAGGTCTGAACTCTGCAAGGCCAGCTGGCAGGCTGGAGACCTCTAGAAGCACTGATGTTTTTGCTGTAGTCCAAAAACAGTCCGGAGGCAGAATTCAAACTTCCTCAAGGAATCTCAGCCTGTTTTCTCTTAAGGCCTTCCACTGATTGGATGAAGCCCAACTACACTGTGGAGGAGGATGGACTTTATTCAAAGTCTACTAATATAAATGCTTATCTCACCTAAAAACAAGGCCTTCAGAGACATGACATCTAGGCTGATGTTTGACCCAAACCTAGGTACCGTACCATTGGTACCATAAACTAGTCAAGTTGACACAATGAATTAGCCCTCACAGGGCATTTCCCCCACTCTGTGACACATGTCCCTGGCAAACCCAGACCCTACATTCCCAGGCACACCCATGAATCACACAAGATCTGCAGAGTTTGTCCAGTTAAACAGAAAGTGCCCAAAGCACAGAGCAAGAGTCTACTGACCACCCCGCAGCGAAGGAGAACTGAGTCTTGAGGACAAGGAGAACTGGCCTGTTCAAAAAAGGATTAACAGAGCTTCAGTCAACAGGTGACAGGAACAAGGTGGCAATAGTCAGGAAAACATGGTGGGTCCCAGGATCTCTTTCTCCTCAACTAGCTGTGTGTAGGGCTCATGCCCCACCTCCCCAAGAGGCAGGTCTTCCTAAGTTTGAAGACTGACGAAGAACTGCCAAGTTCTTTGCATCGTTCTCTCCAACTTCAGTTAAGCACAGGTCACTGCGGCAGTACCTCCTTTGGCTGCAGGCGACGTCCAGCAACTTGACTTTGCCACTGCAAAGAAAGTGAGGTTGATAGAGCATCATCCATTTTTCAGTGGCAACAGAAAATCCAGGAATCTCCCACACCCAAGCTCTCCTTCTACTGGATAGGGCCACCCATATCCTGGATGCTAATCTTCCATGTGTAGGAATTTACACCCTCCTACCACCTTTGAAGCATCCAACAGTCACCAGCAGTTACTCAGACAGAACTCTGACTGGCCAGAGATTATCACTTACACTGGATTTTGTTTTCTTGCCCCTGCAAAAGCCAGCTGTTTCCTTCAAATTGGTATCAATGAGGCCAGGAAGTTTTTTTTCCCCCTGCAATCACTGTATGCGGGAAGATCAGAAGGCACTGTCAAAGGCAAGGACGGAACCAGCTGGGCATATGGAGATATGACTGCTCTGGCCTGGCCTCACCTCAGTCTACTGAGGGGCAGCTTCACCTACTCACAGACAGGGAACAACAGGAGGCTTGTTATGATAATTAATCAGGAATGTTATCATCATCCTAAAGAACTCTGGGCTGCTCCAAAGCCAGTTAGGAAACTTACGTCAGTCACTCTCTTCCTGTCTCATATACTCACTGCCTCCAGTCAACCTAGGGGCCAGGAGCGAATGAACCCTGTCTCCTGGGGCAGCCTGTTCAGTAAAACAAAGTCCTTCTGAGGAGCTTGTGGATGACAGGAGGGGCTACATCTCATTCTCATCCAACAGAGGAAAAGCCAAGGCTGATTAACAGCAGTATGTCTATAGAATTTAGTGTACATGAAGTCCTCCTCTGAGTGCCTGAGATGGCCTATGGTAGGCAGAACATTGGCCACCAATAATACTCACAGCCTAATCCCTGAGGTCTGTGAATATGTCAGGTTACATGGCAAGGGGAAATTAAAGCTGCAGTGGAAATAAAGCTACTAATTTGCTGACCTTAAAACAACTATTCTGGATTATTTCTGTGGGTCCAATGTCATCAGAGGGGTCCTTAAAAATGAAACAGAGAGATAAAAAGGAAAGTCAGAGATGTCACTGTGGAAGAAAGGCAGAGAGAGATATTGCCAGCCATGAAGGCAGAAGGAGGCCACGAGCCAAGGGCTGGGGGCAGCCTCGAGAAGCTGAGAGAAGCAAGGAGATGGATTCTCCAGAAAGGACTGCAGCCGTTTGGCCATGATTTCAGCCCAGGCAGACTTCTAACCCATGGAACTGTAAGACAGTAAACGAATTTTAAATCACTGAGTTTGTAGAAATTTGTTACAGTAACAACAGAAGCATACTACAGGAACAGACTCAGTTATTTTTTTTTAGTATTGTTATTTTATTTGCCAGTGGGTGCACACACTTGCCAGAGACACAGAGAGAGAGAAATTGGGAGAAAGAAACCCTGTGGGCATGGTTATGCCACAACCCCTTCTCCTTCATCTCTCCACTCTATCAGGGACTTTGGATAAATATGCACAGGCCCTGGGTATGTGCTTCCAGATGCCAGGCTGAGACTCAAACCATGAGATTGGCCAGGCTGAATCTGGTTCCCACAGCCACCAGGCCATGGAGCCAATCTCCAATTCAGTTCTTAGGAGGTAGTGTCCACTATGGCTACAAAAATTCTGCTTAGCAACATCCCCCCAAACTCAGGGGCACACAGTGATAAGTATTTGTTTCTGGTACTCAGGTCTGTTAGCCAGCTAGGGGCTGGCTGATACGAGCAGGGGCTGTTGGCACCATGCCAACCTCCTTGTCTCGGTTTTCTGAGGAACAGAGGTTGCAAAGCCACTAGTGGTAACAACAACATGCATGCAAGAAAGCAAGCCCAACTACTTCCATCCCATCCTCCACTTGAGGTACATTAACAGCAATATCCTATAAATCAAGCTAAGTCCCGAGGCCGAGATTGAGGTCAAGGGGTGACAAAGTGCATCCTACTTCCCTCGAAGCCATGGCAAAGTGTTAATATATAATTTTACTGTGGAGAAGTAAAGAACTGGAATTAATAGATCACCCTCCTGCAGGTGAGAACTGTTGCTCCCATCCCATTCTACAGATTAGTAAACCAGGGCAGAGCCACAAAGAACCTCATCCATAATCATATTGATAGAAAATGAGGGAGCCAGGTACAGAAGCCAAATGGGCTGGCTTTGGAATTTGGGCCAGGACTCACACCTGTTAACTGGAGAAGCTCCGTGACTAAACACCTCCAGCATTGGGCAAGGAGAAGATAGCACTCAGGGACCACCATGATCCTCACAAACGAGAAAGAGACACTGGGAGAGGGAGGTCACTAATCAAAATGGCTGCCAAGCAGAGCTGCTCCTCCAGAGAGCAAGGCCCCATTCTCCAGTACAGGTCTGGATCCAAGAAAGCTCCGTGACGTTCCAGCGACGATGAGGACAGCAAGTCCAGCATCCAGAATGAGCCCACCCTCCACAGCTGTCACAAGGCCAAATGTCCTTTGCCCCTGTCTTAGTAGACAAGATCTGCCATTCAGTCAGGCCAGTTTACAAGAAGCCAGTACTTCTGTTCCTTGGAGAATTGGAGTCTGTTTTTCTGGAGGCCAGAAAGAGGGAGAGGGGTGATGAAATGTCCAGAAAGAAAACAATAAGCACATAATGTGGAAGGAAAGGAGGCAGAGAGTGAGGCAGGACCACGCCTAATCCTGGAAAGAGTCTGCAGAAAGGGAGGAGCTTTGGAGTGAAGAAACACTCAGAACTGAACAGTACAGAGAAATTTTACATCAGGGCACCCAGCAAGGATTTCCCGGAAAGGGCCAGAAAGCCAAATCAACAGTTCTGGGCCTGTCTGGGGCCTCCTCAGAAAGGTCAAACGCAGGAAGTCCAGAACTAAGTGGCAGCATATAAGAAAGCAGTGAGTGTACAGAGGCTCAGGAGACTGGCAGGGTCCCTTCAATCACGTGGCATAAATGAGGGTTTCTCTTATTTTTTTTTTTTTTTTTTAGGGGCTTTTTTTATT
>NW_006160026.1:731163-736839 GCF_000334495.1 Tupaia belangeri chinensis | reverse complement strand
CCCCTCAATCCCGTGGCAAAAAGGGGGGTTTTTTTTTTTTTTTTTTTTTTTTTTGAGAGGTTTTTGCTATAGGGTGCATGCGCTCACCAGACAGACAGAGAAAGAGAGACAGAAAGTGAGAAATCACCCCCCAGGGGGATGGCCACGCCGCAATCCCTTCTCCTCCATTCTCCTCTCGGGATCTTGGGCACGCACACACAGGCGCCCAGCATGAGTTTCAAGCCACCGGGTCCAGGACGTGAACCGCGGTCTACTAAGTGGGAGTCCAGCAACATAGCCATTACGCTAACTGCTGGTCCCATAAATGAGGGTTTCTATAAGCCCCATGTACTTGGCCCAAGTCAGTGAAAACTCCAGTTTATGGTGGTGATAAGCCAAGGCTAAAGGAGAGGCAGTTCATCTCCTCCATGTCCTGTAGCAGCTAGCCCTGGTCCTTCCTGGCCACACAAGCCCAAGCCATTTCCTCCTGGACAGATTCCTACCTTGTAGATACTTTTACCTACAAAGGAATGCAATGTGATTTAACCTAAAAGTAAGAACTCCCCTAAGAGGGCAGAAGAAATTATTTGAGCACATGCTATACCTATCGGTATATTATATAGGCTCACCTCACAGACTTTCCTTCACTATTAATGCAAGATAAACAGCATTGCTCCCACCCTGACCTACAAAAACCAAGGCTCAATGGAGTTACAGTTTTTACAGTCACCCAGTCAGTAAGTGTATAGCCCACATTTCACTCCAGGTCTTCTGGATTCCTAAGCACAGGTTCCTTACCCTTTCCTATGCTGCCAACTCTGTACCCAGTTAAAACAAAAATTGCAAGTTCTCTGATGGATGGGTCAGTAGCCCTTTGTTTCATGAACCACTCATTCACTGACTACCACTGCAGGTGTGGTCACTAGAAGAAAGCACTAGAAAGTCTTTCCTTCCCTAAAGGAAGTATTGGTTGAGAGCACAATCCTGGATCAACATGAAATCTGGCACCCTGGTTTTACAATCTGCCATCTGGATAGAAGAGCAGGATCATATCAACCTCTCTCTGCTTGGCTTCTTCATTTGTAAAATGAAGGCAATAACAATAGAGCTGTACAAGGATGAATTGATTTGGTAAAAATGAACTTAGAAAAGTGCCTAGCACATAGTCAGTGTGATAACAGCACTAATTTTTATCGTTACGAATAGAGTACACAAAATTGACTTCATCTTTGCCCTTCTAGAGTTCTAATTAAGCAGAGAAAGATGTGAAACAAGTAGAAATAAATGAATCATTGTAAGTCATGCTACAATAGGAAGAATGGCATCAGCAAGATGGCAGAATAGGAGTTTCCAGCACTTACAGAAACATTCATTTGAATAACAACCCAGACATGAAAACACCTTCACAGGAGCTGAGCAAACTAGGTGAGAGATTACAGTGCCTGGGTGGAGCACAGAAATAAGAAAAGGACAGTTTCAGCACTAACTCGAGCTAGTACAGCTTCATGTGATGAGAGATACCCTCCACAAGGAGGGATAATGAAGCAAGCACCTGACTTCACTACATACTCTGGTACCAGGCCCAGCTCAGTGACCTCTGGTGCTGGGCCAACTCCACAGACCCAAGCTCCAGAGCTACCAATGGTCACAGTTCAAAATGGGTCCACCCTAATGGACTCCAGTGCTAGGATGGACCTCATGGGTACAGGTTCCAGGCCACATCTATGTACACAGGTTTTAGGCTCACCTTCATTGACCCAGGCACCACGCCTCCCCATGAACCCAAGCTCCAAGCCCACAGAAGTAGTCTCAGGGTCCCTGATATCCCCTGTGGACACAGGGAAAAAAGTCCACTCGCTTGCTGATCTAGGTACAAGGCCAGCCTGTCTAAGAACTACAGCAATAAACCTGTCTACACAGATACCACAGGCTGGCTCACCCAAAAATGTTAAGATGGGTTGAATGGTGAATGGCTTTCTCTACCAAAGACAATTCATAAGGAAAGGAAGAGATGTCTACTCCTTCAAATGCACACACACCAATGCAAAGTCACAAGAATCACAAATAGGGAAACATGACACCATTTAAGGAACAAAACACATGACCAGTAACCAATTCTAAGGAAATGAACATGAACAAATTGCCTGAGAAAATAGTCAAAATGATGATCTTTAAGAAGCTTAGTGAACTATAAGAAAACACAGACAGAGGAGAGGGACCAGCAGTTAGCGTAGTAGCTATGTCGGTCGCTGGACTCCCATGTAGTCGAGTTGAGTCCAGGACCGGGTGGCTTAAATGCATGCAGGCATGTGTACGTGCGTGCCCAAGATCTCAAGAGGAGAATGGAGGAGAAGGGATTGCGGCATGGCCATCCTCCTTGGGGGGTGATTTCTTGCTTTCTGTCTGTTTCTCTCTGTCTTTCTGGTGAGTACACGCACCCTATAGCAAAAACCTCTCAAAAAAAAAGAAGACACAGAGAGACAACTAAACAAAATAAGGAAAACAACATATGGACAAAATGAAAAGTTCAACAAAGAGAGACAAAACTATACACAAAAGAGCCAAATAGAAATTCTAGTGCTAAAAACAATGACCATGGCCAGCCAGGTGATATGATGGTTCAGGTGGCTAGATCCCACACAGCCAACTGTGTGGTTTGAATCTCAGATCCAGCAACGTGAAAAAACACCCTGGGCATCTGTGCGTGCCTGCCCAAAATACCAGAAGGAGAATGGAGGACAGCAATTGTGCTATGGTCATCCTTCCGGGGGGCGTGGGGGGGGTGTTTCTTCCCTTCCCTCCCTCTCTCTCCAGGGAGCACACATTCCCTATAGTAAATTAAAAAAAAAAAAAAAAAAAAAAAAGAAAGAAAGAAAGAAAGAAAAAGAAAAATGGACTGATTTTAAATATTCTAGGGGGAGCTTCAACAGCCAACTTAATCAACTAAGAGAAAGAACCAATGAAGTCAAAGATGGCTCACTTGAAATTAGTAGAGAAACAAAAAGAAAAAGGAATAAAAAAAGAGTAAAGAAAGCCTATGTAACTTGTGGTGAGACTGCATCACTGCATGAACAAATATAGGTATGAGGGGAATTCCAGAGGAGAAAAGACAGAGGAGAAGTAATAGAAAGCTTATGAAGAAAAACAATAAAAATAAACAAACAAGAAAGAAAGAAAGACAAGGCAAGATAAGACATGGTATAAGACATGCCGCAGGGCATAGCAGTAGCATACCACTCTGAAACACTGGATCCGTACAGAAGACTGGGGTTTGGTTCCCGGGCCAAGCTGTATATGCTGATTACATATGTGCCCATGGTCCTAGCTGCCTGGAAAGGCTGGGAGGAAGATCATGATGTGAAGCCCTCTGAAGGGTGGCAGTCTTTCTCTCTATTGTTTCCCTATCCCTCTACTATCAGCCATCTCTTTTTCATGGAAGAAAGAAATTTTTAAAAAATGACAGAAAACTTCCCAAATCCACACAGAAAATAAATACCCAGATCCACGAAGCCCAAATAATCCGAAATTGATTAAGTACACAAAGACATATAATAATCAAATTCTCCAAAGTTGAAGATAGAGAATTTTGAAAGCAGCAAGAGAAAAGCAATTTGCTGCATGTGAGGGATTGCCCCTGTGAGACTCTCAATGGATTTTTAAGCATAAACCTTGCAGGCAAGCAAAGGGTATAATAATATATTCAAAGTGCTGGAAGGAAAACAAAACTGCTAACCAGGAATACTGTACCTGTACCCAGCAATGCTATCCTTCAGAAATGAAGGTGAGATAAAGACTTTTCTCAACAAACAAAAGCTGAGGCAGTTCATTACCACTGAACCTGCCTTACAAGAAATGCCACAGGGACTGATCTGAGTTAAAATAAAAGGATGCTAACTAACAACATGAGCACATGAAACATGAAACTCACTATCAGCCCAGCAGTGCTAGTGCACATCGCTAAGATGCTGTGATTTGCAGACTACAACCACAAGAGAGGGACAAATTCAATTCTTGACCCAGCCTAAAGGTTGGGCACTGGTAATCTCAGCAATTTGGGAAAACCGAGACAAGAGAATGTTGAACTTGAAGCTCACCTGGGCAACATAGAGAGACCCTACCTAAAAAGAGTGGGAGTGGTGGCATGCATTTATGACCCCAGTAATCCCAGCTGGAGGCTAAGGCAGAAAGAGCACAACCTGATGCGACTCAGAAAGAAAGAAAGGAAAAAGGAAGAAAGAAAGAAAGCAGGAAGGAAAGATGGAGGGATGGAGAGAGGAAAAGGCAGGCCTCACTCCAAATGTAAAAATACAGTCAAATTCAGAATACTCTAATACTGTAAGTGGTGGTACAGAAATCACTTGTAACCTACTATAAAAATGAAAAGATAAAAATTAGTACATTATATATACAGAAAATCAATAAGAAAACTGCCAATCTGAATAACAACGTACAGAACATTCCACCCCAAAACACTGGAATATGTATTTTTTTAGGTGTACATGTAATTCTTTCCAGGATGAGTCATATATTAGACTACAGAACAAGTCTTAAGAAATTTAAGATTTAAACTATATCAAGTATTTTTTTCAATCACAATGGTAAAATTCAATAACAAGAATAAAGTTGGAGAAATTCACAAATATGTGGAAAATAAACAACAAACTCCTGAACAGAGAAGTCAAAGGGAAACACCACATGCCAAAAATTATGGGATACAATAAAAGCAGTTCTAAGAAGGAACTTAGCAATAAATATTTACACTAAGGAGAAATATCTCAAATAAAACACTTAACTTTATACCCTGAGAACTGTGTATAATTATGAGTTTTTGTAGTTTGCAGCTCTTTGGTTTAAAGGTGCATGTGAATGGCCTAGACAACCCATTTTTGTGTCTGAAATTTATAATACGTATTTAAAAAAAAAAACAAACTGTGTGAGGTGCTATGTTAATTAGCTTGATTGTGGTAATCATCTCACAATGTATAGATAACTTTATATATACATGCACAACCCAAAACATAACACTGAGTACTTAAATATATACACATTTTGTCAAATATACTCAATAAAGCTAAAAAATCAATCAATAAATCAATCAATCATGCATAAGGAAGAGCACGGTACAATGAGAAAACAATAGCTGAAGAGTAAGAAAGTACTCCCCAGGCAGAAATGAAGGGAATGTGCTTTCTACACAGAGAAGTATCACATGCAAAGGTTCTGAGGTGGGAGAGAAGCCAAAACATCTGTGGATTGGATATTCCATATCGCCACAAGACACTCATGACATCTTGAGAGGACACCCCATCCTCTTTGGTGTAAGGAGTTCGGACATCCAGCTGAAGGGAGGCGTCCTCTCCTTGGACACAGACCTCCCTCCACACCCCTCAAGCAACACCAGGGTCTGAGCCACCTATAGGGAGGGACCTGTCTTATCCACATTGACAATGCAGGCCTGGCACAGCATCTCCATCTTATGCCTCCTTGCAATTCTTGAGCTGAGCATAGACCTAAGATATCATAGGCACTCAAATTTATTCAATGAAAGAATGAATAACTCTCCTCCATTCCCTTAGAATTCATTACTCAACCACCCAAACCGTGGCTCCTGTGGCCAAGATGAGAACCATATGCCACATCTATTCCCTGAGAAAAATATGCTGAGAAGTCAGATAGCAATCAAAAGACACAAGGTCC
>NW_006160026.1:712767-731017 GCF_000334495.1 Tupaia belangeri chinensis | reverse complement strand
TGCTGCCCAGACATGAGGAAGTCAGTGTTTTCCAAACAGCAGAAAAATGAGGAGGAGATGCAAATGATGAGCTGGTACTTGAGGAGACAGGATTTGAGTAATCAGAGGAGCAACCAATCAGAAGGGGAGAGTACTCCACACATGGAGTACTTGCCATCAGTCAAGCTCCAGTGAGAGCCTTAAAGTTCTTTCCATAAGAATCGTGAAGGCAGGGGCTGTCAGCCTAAGTCCTTATTGAGGACACCAAAACTAAATGCTAAATGAACTTCCTCATGGTCACAGAGCCAGCAACAGGTGGGGCTGGGGTATGAAAGGTTTGCCATGCTTACAGGTTTGACTTCAAGCCTGAGAATGACTTGTTGAGCTAGAGAGAGACATGATCAAAGCTTGCTTTCAGAATTTAGACATGGCCATTGTGACAAGAGATAAGAGTCAGGAAAACTCAATAGGACAGGAAAATTCAACGTACCCAACATGACACTCAGGACGGGAGATGAGAGTGGGAGATGGAAATAGAGACATGAAGGTCAACAGGAAGGAAGCGGAGGCAGGAACTGCTGGCTGGAACAAGTCCAGAAAGAAAGAAACCACTTCTCCTTCCTTTTCTGATGATGGCAAGATTGAGAGCAGAGCTGGAGAGGGTGGACTTCCCAAAAACCGAAAGGGGAAGAGCCCTGAGCATGTGTCTCCAACAGAGGCTGCAGCCTCAAATCACGTGGTCATCTCTGACCTGCTCTGCCAGTCTGCAGCCCTCATGCAGTTAGCTTTGGCCTCAGACAGCTCCCCAGAGGGGCAGCCATGCCCCTTTCTCCAGCATCTCAGGGCACCTAAGAAGCACAGAGATCGACAAGGCCCAGAAGTGGTGAGAGATATCAAGAAATGGTGTCACTTCTTGCTACAGTTTGAACATATACCCTGAAAATCTACATGCTGAGCCATTATAATGGGGTTAGGAGAATGAAAACGAGGCCAGCTGATGGTGTGGTGGTTAAGGCCACTAAATGCCACGTGAACAACTATGTGGCTCAAGTTCCAAACTTGGTGGCTTGAAAAACACATCAGGTGTGTGAGCATGCAGGTGTCCACAAAACTCTCAAAGCAGAAATGGTGAAGAGACTGCAGTGTGACCTTCTCCCATGGAGGATGCTTTCTCACTTTCCTTCTTTCTTACTCTTTCTCTCTCTGTGTCTCTCTTCAGCAAGGGCACACATCCTCTGGCAAAATAATAATAATTTAAAAAGTAAAGAAAAGAAAAAGGGGTGAAAATGTCATCTTATTACGGTGCAAAAGGTGAGGCTATAGGGAAGAGACTGGGGTTAAGGTCATCAGGGTGGTGCCCCACATGCGAGTTCCAGTGGGTTCATGAAAAGAGGAAGGGGTCCGGCAAACACATGGACCACAGACCATGCTCTCAGACAGGCTGCGGTGTTGTGATGTACCAGAGAACCAGAGATGACCCTGCACCTGGGACCTCCAGATCATGAACTAAATAAACCTCTATTTTCATAAATTACCAGTTTGAGATATTACTGTTGTCAGCAATGAAACAGACTAGAACATCTCCACACTACTAATAAAGAAATCAAGGTGCAGAGGTTCAACAGCTTGCCTATTATCACATAGCGAGTATGTGGCAGAATCAGGGATCAAACTCAAGGTCTTCTGTGTAGGCCTAACCTGAATCAGTCAGGGACCCAGCAGGGAAGCAGTGAAGACCTGACCTCACTCCTACCAGTGCCTTCCAAACAAGCCAGAGGGCAAGGGAGTGCATGTTGCTCCCATCTGCTGATGTACTCACAAAGGTCATCCCCCAGGACAGAGCAAGGCCAGGGTAGGATGGAGGGGCACATGCAAGCTCCCCTATATCCTAGCAGTCCAACAGACCAGCCCTCGTGGGGGTATCAGGACCTCAGCCGCCTCCATCCTGCAGAGTCATGGCACAGACTCTGCAGCAGGGACTCCACACAGGCAAGCAAGCACTCTGCCTGCACCTTCCACCAAAACAGGGCAAGCCTCTTCATGCTACTGCCTTCCTTCCTCATTCATACTACGCTGCCCTGCTTCTATCAGCAGTTCCAAAAGGCGTAAACCTCAAAAAGGCCCATTTTCAACAAGGCAAGCTATTGGGACTGACTATTTTAAGAGATGAGGGCCAGTTTATGCCCATGATGGCCCAAGCTGCCCTTTCCTGGGCCTGTCAGCCCTTTCCAGGCCCCTGCCAGCCCTGCACATGGAAGCCTGGTAGCTGGTAAAGAGAAAGAGCTCCTATCTCTGATCCCACAGGGCCTCTGATAAGAAATGTCACCCCTTGCTGGGTAATATCACCCAGCCAGATAAGAATCTCTATTGACTCAGACATATGGCTGGCTGAAGAACACAGAGCCCAGGAGCAAGAGAACGGAGCCGCGGGGAGCAGGATAATTTATTTGCTTAAACTGAAAACCCTGGGCAGCCAAGAAAAGTGCACTGAATAAAAGAGGAAGAGCCAAATTATAACCTCTTCTGACTTGGCGCCTTGGAGTTTTTTCCTGGGAGGGACAAGGCACAGGAGAACAATGGGGGGCCTTCCACACTTTTCTCCCAACACAATAAAACACTTTCACCTTCCTCTTTCTTCAAAGGACACTTTCACTTATGTTATCACATTTAATCGGTTCTACCACCACAAGAGAAGCCTTATTAGCCTCCTTTCACAGATCAGGAAATTGAGATTCAACAAGGTTAAGTAAAATGGTGACCAAGGTCACCCAGGCAGCCATGCTGGGGCAGACTCAAACCCCAACAGGTCTGACTTACCAGCTCACTGTCAGCTGTGGAGGCAGATCCCAGCTTCCAGGGCAGCTGTAATGGCACAACTAAATTAATTAAGTCAGATCTGCATGGTGTAGCTGACAATGTCGGTTTTACATTATAGTCTTGAAGATCCATTTCAAGCCTCTCCCCCACCCTTGTTTCTCTGTAACCTCAGAGACAATGAAGAAGGCTTGCAGAACACAGAATCTTAAGGGAGAAAAGGAAAGGCCAAGGAGAGCATCCCTAAGAGGGAGAAAGGACCTTATGGCTTAGATTCTAGCCTCAAATGTTCAAGGAATTGCAAGGAAATTTGGGGAAGTCTTGGGTTGGGCCCTGGCAATACCACTGCTAATAGGTGGCCCCAATCCTGCCTTCCTGGAGTAATGTAGGAGACCTACAGCTCATTAAAAGGCAGACACAACAGAACGTGTTAGCATGCTTATGGGCACAGAAGTTCAGGTGGGTGACCCAGGGTTAGCAGCCACGTCATCCTGTGCAGCCATTAGCATATTCCACACACAATAGCCTGCTATTTCTTCTTCTTTTTTTTTTTTAATAGGCCACAGATTAGTTTATTTTTAACACCCATCATGCCATGAATTCATAGGGAATAGGTTCCAGTAGCTCAGGCTCCTTTCCATTGGTTCTCACAAAGTGTGCTTCTCTGGGTGGAGCAGGCTGGTGCTTTAGTTGAACGCAGGTACCTTTCTCTTTGGCTTATTTCTTTTTCTGGTCATTTTCCTTCACACGTTTTAGGAAGCTATCTCTGCTCTTAGAATGTTTAATATGCTCAATAGGCACATTGATTCTCTTGGCAAGAATCTTGCCCTTAACTTGTTTGTTCACAACAATGCCAACAGCATGCTGGGTAACATTGTAGACTCTTCCAGTTTTGCCATGGTAACATTTGTGGGGCATTCCTTTTTGAACAGTACCCATTCCCTTAATGTCTACAATATCACCTTTCTTGTAGATTCACATTTATGTCGCCAGAGGAACCACTCCATGTTTTCTAAAAGGCCTAGAGAATATATATCGGGTGCCTCTCCTCTTTCCTTCTGTTCGTCATTTTGGTTAATAACTGGAAGATGGTGGTTCCGGCCAAAATGAAGGCACTATTTCTTTTTCATCAACACTATTAAGGCTGACTTTGCTCTTTGATAGTTAACATAGCTTCAAGATTGTTCCCTAATCAGTTCATAAATCCACTAATTATTTTTTAATTTGACAAATTAAAATTGCATATATTTTTGGTGTGAGCATGAAGCTTTGAGATATGCAGACACTGTGGAATAGCTAAATAGAGCTAATTAACACATTACCTCCCTTCCTTCCTTCCTTCCTTCCTTCCTTCCTTTCTCTCTTTCTTTCTTTCTTTCTTTTTTTGGGGGAGGTGTTTTGCTATAGGACACGTGCATTCACCAGAAAGATAGAGACAGAAAATGAGAAATCACTCCCCAGGGAGATGGCCATGCCACAAACCCTTCTCCTCCGTTCTCCTCTCGGGATCTTGGGCATGCATGCACATACACCAGGCGTGAGTTTAAGCCACCAGGTCTGGGACTTGAACTGCAGTTGACTACATGGGAGTCCAGCGATGTAGCCATTATGCCATCTGCTGGTTGCCCTCATATCCTTTCTCTTACAATTCTTTTTTAGAGAGAGATTTTTGCTATAGGACACATGTGCTCATCAGAGGGACAGAGAGACAGAAAGCAAAAAAGCATCCCCCAGGGGGGTTAGTCACTCTCTAATCCCTTCTCCTCCATCCTCCTCTTGGAATACTGGGCACACATAAACAACGTGCCCAGTGTGAGTTTTAAGCCGCCAGGTCCAGGACTCAAACTGGTTGACTTATGTGGGAGTCCAGCGATGTAACCATTATGCCACTTGGTGGTCCTTTTACAAATTTGTTCTTAACTGCTATATAATATTCCATTTTATGAAATTGTTATCATTTAGCTACTAATCCTCAACTAACATACATTTAAATTCAGTTCCAGTTTTTCTGTTCCAAAAAATGTTGAGATAAAAATTCTATACACAACATTCTATACCTATGCATGTGTTTGTTAGAATTCTAATACATTCTTAGAATTCATCTAGTGTCTTTTTTTTTTAATTTGCCAGAGGGCATGTGCACTTGCCAGAGAGACAGAGACAGGGAGAATGCCAATGGGGTAAGGTCATACTGCAACCCCAAACACCTTTTCCATTTCTCCATCCTGTTGGGACTTGGGGCATACATGCACATTAATCCAGTATGATTCTCAAGCTTATGAAGCTAGGATTCAATCCATATGATTGACTATATGAGATCCAGCTTCAGATCACAGGTCTGACTCCCTACTGTCTTTTTAAAATTGGCTTTTCCTGATTTTCTTTTCTACTTAGGCCATTCTCAGAGCTACTTGACTTTCTCCCTCTTCTTCTTCTGGGCACTGAGGAATTAAAAATTGCAACGAGGCCCAGATTGGAGAAAGACGAACCTTAACTGCAGCTCAGGATTCATCTGAAATCACAGCCCAGTGCAGTAAGCACAGCAAATAACAACTGTGTAATCTAGAGCCCAAAGTACCTTGGAGGAGGGCATCGGCCACAACCGGAAAACCTCAGAGAGTCTAAAGATAGGTTTGCATGTGACTGAAATAAAGTAGAACCTAAGGAAAAGAAGGTCATTTCACATGTCAGAAGTTGGGCATCCACTGCAGGCTGGTAAGGGTCACTGTGGGAAAAACAAACATGAGTCAGAACAAGTCTCATGTCTTGAAGAATACAGGATCCTCTAAAGGAGACTGAGAAAAAAGATTGTCATGTACATGATCACAGATGGAGCAATAAAAAGCAATGGGAGTAAAGAGAAAGACACCTGTCCTCCTGGGCAAATTAGATATAGGCTATTTGAGCTAGGTATTGAAAAGTAGAAGCTCAATCGGCAAAGAAAGGAGAAGTGACTTTCATACAGTAGTAGCAACATATGTATCGTGGAAAGTAAAAAAAATGTCAGCCAGTGGTCAGGCTGTAAAGAATACCCTTCATTTGCTTAGCTAAGAAGTTTGGTTTTCTCCCTGTAGATGTAATGGGGACCTAAGCAGACTCCTGAACAGAGCAGTGACAGGTGAGTACTAGACTTCAATAGTACCATGGAAGATAAACTGGTGAAAGAAATCTCTGCTATGTGGAAACCAGTATGAATGGTTCCCAGATCATCCTGCAAGGAAACAGACATAGTGATTAAAGCAGCACCCTTCACAGCCAGGCTTCTTGTCTTTAGATCCTAGCTCTGTCATTGCTAACTTGAGCATGATACTTGTCAACTTCATGTTCAGTTTTCTCATCTATAAAATGCAGATGGTATCAGCAGAAGCTTCACAGGACTACCAACTGTGAACTGGATGACTCCATATAAAGTATCTAGACAAGTGCTTGGCACAGTAGGGGACACTACATGACAGCTATTAAAACTGCTCCCATCTACTTTGCCCCTCAGCTTTCTCTCTCAGCACTGTCATTTCTTCTGCAACTGGAGCTGCTATGAATGTAAGCAAAAGTGAACAGCTCTAAGTCATGGTTTTGTTTAGAAGGCTGAAACTCCTGTCAGAAATAGAGTTTTAGGGTTACTGCTTTCTATCAACTTCCCAATGTCCCTACAACAGGGAGACTCTAAGACAGCAGTTCCCAACATTTTGTAGAGGAGAATCACCTGAGAAAATGTTAAAAATCCCAGTGCCATGTCCTATTCTAGACTAAATCAGAATACTTGAGAGTAGGGTACTGGCAGCAGGATTCTTTTTTTTTGGAGAGGTTTTTGCTATAGGGCACATGCGCTCGCCAGACAGACAGAGAGAGACACCCCCCGGGGGGGATGGCCACACCGCAATCCCTTCTCCTCCATTCTCCTCTTGGGATCTTGGGCATGCATGCACACATGCCCGGTGTGAGTTTAAGCCACTGGGTCCGAGACTCGAACCGCGGTCAACTATGTGGGAGTCCAGCGACATAGCCATTCCGGTAACTGCTGGTCCCTGAATTCTTAAAGTCCTCAGATAATTCCACCATTCAACCCAGTTTAAAACAAACAAACAAAAACAAAAACAAAAAAAGCTGCCCAAAGAACCAATCCCACAGGCATGGGAAACATGGCAGAAGGGAAAGTAGTGTCATTGCTGAGCTTCAGAAGCCACTTCAGCTCATGATGAGGCCTATTTTCATAATACTTACAGGGCAGCTTGGATGTCACAGAGAGCTAACAGACTCGGAAATGTCCTGGATCATTAAATTTCAAATGTTCCTCACATCTCTTCTGGAAGAAGGTCAGGGTAGGGAATACCAGTAAGTACAGATATGGAGGAAACTCACAGAAAAAGCACTGAATTGGGTACAAAGAGCTGGTTCCGGTTCTCGGCTCTCTTACTTATGCTATGGTACTAAAAGTCATCATTTTTGAGTTTCGAGTTTCTGCAACAGTGAAGTAGGGATAAGAACAGACTCATTCATCAGACAATGTGTTTGTGGGGTATAAGCTAGAAGACATGGGTTACACTAAGAAGAGTGAGGCAAATGTAAACATTTTTACTTAAGATGTTTTCTAGGTCCTCACTGGAGGAAAGGGTCAGGAAAGAGAAATGCTCAATTACACAATATTTTTCACTAGGAAAATGGAGAAGTCAGGGAGCAATGTTGGCCGCAACAAAGATTTCTTCAGGACAGACTATAATGGAGACTGCAAGAGGCCAACTGGAGCCAGTGATAGAGCAGGAGCCCAGGGTGTGTCTCAGTGCTGCCCTGGTAGAGATATTTAGATAGGATGTGTTATTTGGGAACAATGGAACAACCCTACTGTGGTCTCAGATAAGAAAGGATAAGATCAAATAACTGGTCAGGGTGGTCCCAACAGACCACTAGTGCAACAGTTTGCTCACTTAACCACTCACTTATATACCTTGCAATAAGCTACATACCAAGAACTGGACTAGATGGTAGGAGTACTGAGATGACTGTGGCTCAGTGTACACCCTCAAAAGGCTAGATGCAAACACCAAGTGCTAAAATACAATAAAAATAAATAATAGGGCCAGCACGTGGTGAAGAGGTTAAGGTAGCTAGATCACCACATGGTTAGCTGTGCAGTTCAAGTCCTAGATCCAACAGCTTGGAAAATACACCAGGCATGTGTGCATGCATGCCCAAAATCCCAAGAGGAGAATGGATAAGAAAGGACTGGCACGGCCATCCTCCTCTAGGGAGGATATTTCTCACTTTTTCTCTCTTTCTCTGTCTTCTGCCTTTTTCTAGTGAGTCCATATGCCCTACAGCAAAACTAATAATAATAATAGCCACCATGATGGCCAACTCTATGCACCAGACATCATGCTTGGTATTTTATACTAAACACCTCAAATCCTTACTGTCTCTTCAAGATAAGTTTAAGCACTCCTAGAGTTATGGACAGCAAGAAAGGCTGATTAACTAAATGGAAGTGTCTGGGGCAGGGGATAGTTGTCATAATTTTATTTAACATTTATTTATTCACATCATTGTGTTGCAGGTGCTGTGCTGAGTTTTATCTGGGTGTTACCAGCAAAGGGGTAGTAATAATTTAGATTAGAACAACACAGGCTCTGGGTCCCTAACTGCCCTGGGTGACCTTGAGCACATTACTTTACCTTTCTGTGCCTAAGTCTGATTCTACAGGAGATCTCCAAAATAAAGACTCATCCATTCAACAAGTATCTACTAGAGACGTACTATGTCCCAGGGAGTGAAGAATTAAACAAAGCTAACAAAAAAATCTCTGTGTTTGTGAGGATTAAAGAGACTGATGGTGGCCAACAGCCAGTAATCGAGTAAATGTATAGAGTCAGATGGTAGTAAGAGGAACAATGAAGACAGAATGGAAAAGGAAGATGGAGACAGAATGGAAAAGGAAGATGGAAGTGTGAGGTGGGTCCTGACTATACAGAGTGGCCAAGAAAGGCTTCTCTAAGAGGTTTGAACTCCATGTGTGTGCACGCACATGCACTTGTGCACAATTTCCTGAGCACTTTCTAAGTGCCAGGCACCATTCTAAGTTCAGGGTAGGTGTTTTACATTCTACTTTCAGGGTAGATGTTTTAATAACTCATTTTACTCTTCCCAGCATCCTTAGAAGGAAGATCATGAAATGAACCTTATTTTACATGGAGAAAATGGAGCTGCAGAGTGTCTAAGTGTTTAGCTCAAGTGAGAGAGTGGTTCAGAGCAGAGCAAGTACTCAGACTCTGCAGCCCAAACTGTGAGTCCCTGCATGCAAAGGAGTCCATTCCTAGGGTGATAGTCTGTGGAACTTTACTGTGATTATTACAGAAATGTCCACAAGAAAAGAAGCAAAAAGTGTAAAGGACGAGAACAGAAGGAAGCACAGGCATGGGAGTGTTTGAGCCCATCTAAAAAATGAAGGAACATTGACTGAAGGCTCCTCTCTGGCTCTGTACTAGTCTCTGATAAACATACAATTTCACTCCATTTTACTCATCTTTACTTGATGTCCTCAAAGGAAAAAGACCTCAAAGACCATACCTATTTTAAAGCTGGCTTATTTGCAATTTTGTTCAAGGTTCTGTTTTCCTTCATCCCAAAGAAAAATGCCATTCCATCTAGGCCTATGACAGTCACTTCCTCTCTTCTCATGGCTGTCATTCTAGAGCCCACTGTGGTGTTTTCCACTCAAGCCATAGACTCCAGCAATGGGATGGGGCAAAGCGAGCGGACAGAATAAAGGTCTTAGAAGGTCCCATGAGGCAGACATGGTAACACTGCCCAATGGTTGACCCCTGTGAAGGACAAATTACTGTCCAAGAGATTCTTACTCTCTCTACAAGGCCACAGAGTGACTTTTAAAAAGATACCAAAGAACACTTCCAGGGAATCAGTCTCAGATGTTTCTTCTCTGGGATCCAATAGGTTGGAGCTCTTGGAAACAAGGAGCTGTGTAAGGGGATGGCCCATCCACCAGCATCTGGAGCGTCTATAGGGAGATGGTCCCTCCACTAGCATCTGGTGGTCCATCCACCAGCATCTGCAGGGAGAACATATTTGATGGTTGGACAGATGGATATAAGAGAGGACAAAAAGAAGGGAGAGAGGGAGGGGAAAAGGGACCTGGAGTGAGTAAAGTAAAAGTGTGAGGCCCACTCTAGTAGCATAGTTGAGCAAACTAAACCATAGTGCTGGAAGCTGCATGGCTGACTATGAGTTCAGATCCCCAGGTAGGCTTTAAAAATAAACTAGGGGTGTGTGTGTGTGTGTGTGTGTGCTCACAATCCTGACAAGTTGGAGAGCTGAAGAAAGTAGATCATGGTGTGAAGAGACTGTCATTGTGCTTCTCCGTCTCCCCTTTCTTCTATCTCTCCGTCTCTGATGCATATATTCTCTATCATAAATAAACTTAAAAATGGATAAAAGAAAATATCCATTAATGGGAAAAAGCCGGAAGAAAATGATGAACTATTACAAAGCAGGAAAAAGAGTGAGGTGTGTGCACACAGACACAGAGATCTTCAAAACCAGTTACTCTGTGAAAAATGAAGATATTGAAATATTTGATTCCTTCCAACTCAGAATGCTATGAATTCTAGAGAGCCAGGGCTGGAACTGAAAGTCAGGCCAAGGCATACATCCCAAGGAGCTCAACTGCCAGACCCCCACCTGAGGCCATTGCCACTTACATAGGAAGAAGGCCAGGAAAGAAGACTTCTCTCCAGGTCTCTAGGTGATGATATCTTAGGACCTGGCTTTCAGTTTGGCTTTGCTGCTCTAGTCCCTTGAAAATAAAAATACTTACACTGATTTCAAATTCAAATAAATCAAAAGAGTACCTTACCTCCTGGCCTCCAGCCTCAACAGACCATAAAAGATAACTCATGAACACTGAGTTGCAAATAGAAGATCCAGGGGCTTTATTTAGTACCAGTTTTCACTCATAGGGTATCTCAAATAGTTTTGAATTCACGGCACACAGCCAAAATTCAGGAAATGTCACTATATTACAAAGTCCGAAAGTTAATCTGGCAGCACTGGATCCATTTTCCCACAACACAATAGCTAGCTAGATGCCGAGGGAGGGCTGACCCCTTTATGCAGGACATGCACCCTCCCACTAACCAAAGCCCCCCTGCTCCCCAAGGCCACCTAACTCAAATTCTTCACGGATGAAGACACTGCAGCTCAGAGAGGTGAGAGAACTTGTGCAAGATTACACAGCAAACCAGGGACAGGGCTAAGCCCAGAACTCTACATTCTCCAAAGACCTAAATCTCTTCTACCTGCCAGGCTATACCCTTTCTTGTAAAAAACAATCAGAGCCCAAGGAAGTAGACAATTTGTTTGACACTGGTCTGTAGCAAGGCTCCCAGGATCATGCTGGGTCCCATGGCAAATTCCAACACAAGTAAACTGACGACCTCATACTACCTGATGGCCCAAACACATTGCAACACCATCACCATAAATAGCCCAGGCCCGGTCCTCAGGATGACTCTTGCTCAATGTTATTCTCTGCTTCATGGTTTCCACATCCAGAGAAACAATACTTCTCTAAAAAAATCAATTGTCCCCAGCAACCCACCTACACAGTTCTTGGAAAACACAGGTTAAACATTCTGCCTCATCAACAAAACAAAAAACAAAGAGGCGAGGAAAATTCATCACTGTGGTCCTGAACTTTTCATTATTCACACCAAATGTTTTTCAATCACTAAGTTCAAATGATTCTGTCCCTTGGGGCTAATGAACTAATTTTTTTTTCCTTTTTTTTTTCTTTCATTTATTTATTTTTACATTTTTCCACAAACATTTCCTTTACATAGCAAAAAAATCTTAGCTCATACTCCATAATTCTTGACAGTTTACAACTTTCAAAATTTCAAAATACTGAACTATTTTTACTAACACTTGACATTAAGGGATGTCCCACATGTTTTAATAAATGGGATTACTTAGTACTGAGAGACACTAAATGGTTCAAGAGGCTGAAGGCTAGATGAGGGAACTGAAACTGGCCTGGAAAGAAGATACCAGAATAACCAATTTCTACTTAGGAGAAAGAATAGACGGATGTCATTGTGCTCCCCAGAACACTGCAGAGGCTGCAACCCAGGAATCACAAAGCATCTGCCAAATAAACACGCAGTCCCATTGGCTTCCTCCTCAAAACTCTGTAAAAATGAGGTAGATGGCTCTGGTTTTTAGACTAGGGCCATCCAGGAATGAAAGATGCCTGGCACATAGTAAGTGTTTCGTAAACACTGCACACACTGTGCATGCGCACACACACACACACTGCATACACACACTGCACACACACACACACACACACACACACACACACACACACACACACAACAGTTTCTGAACCTCCTGACCTGTGTTATGTAGCCACTGGCTATGTAACTGTCTATATTGCTCACTTGATGATTACACCCAGTCTCAAGGTTCGAAAGATGAATACAAATTAGGCAGGATTTTCTACAGGAACAAAACCAAGAGTGTGGGGTGGAGCAGAGGGGCTGGGAGGGAGGATGTTAAAGGACTGGCTCATAAGGTTATGGGAGCTTACAGTTCCAGGCCAGCCAGGCAAGCAGCAGACAAAGAACAGGTGACACGGCAGACAAGGAACAAATGACACTGCAGAGCGAGTCCAAAGTCAGTGTGAAGTCAGAACTCTCACTCCCACTTCCTGAGAAGACCCCAGTCTTTTTTTCCTAAAGCCTTCAACTGATTAAATGAGGCCCACTTACATTATGAAGGTGATGTGCCTTATTCAAAATCTACTAATTTAAACATTTTTTTTAGAGCGAGATTTTTTTGCTATAGGGCACATGCACTTGCCAGAGAGACAGAAAGCATGGAATCACCCCCTAGGGAGGATGGTCATGCTGAAATCCCTTCTCCTCCATTCTCCTCTTGGGATCTTGGGCACACACACACACACACGCCCTGTGTGAGTTTTAAGCTGCCCGGTCTACCGGGTCCGGGACACGAACCGCGGTTGACTACGTGGGAGTTCAGCAACATAGCCATTACGCTAACTGCTGGTTCCCTAAACTTTTTTTTTTGAGAGGTTTTTGCTATAGGGCATGTGCACTCACCTGAAAGAGAGAGACACAGAGACAGAAAGCAAGAAATCACTCCCCAGGGTCCCACCACAATTGTGGTCACACCACAATCCCTTCTCCTCCATTCTCCTCTTGGGATCTTGGGCACGCACGCACACGTGCCCAGCGTGAGTTTAAGCCACTGGGTCCAGGACTCGAACCACAGTCAACTACATGGGAATTCAGCGACATAGCCATTACACTAACTGCTGGTCCCTAATTTTTTTTTTAAGAATTATTTATTTAATTTTATTTATTCATTCATTTATTTTAATTTGACCAGAGAAAGCCAAACACACACAAAGACGAAAAGTGAGAAAGCAAGCCACCAGGTCCGGGATTTGAACTGGGGCTAGCCATGTGGGAATGTCCAGTGACTTAACCATCATACCACCTGCTGGCCCTACTAATATAATGTTAACTTCATCCAAAAAAAAATCTTTATGGTGATATCTAAACAGATGTTCGATCAAACCTCTGGGTACCATGGTCTAACCAAAACACACAAAAATTAACCTTCACACTCCAAATCCATATATCCAGCTGCTTCCTCCCTATCTCCACTTAGATGTTTCAAACCCAACAATTCCACCACTACCCACAAAACATACGGCACAAACAACCCTGATCGTCTCACTGATTCTTCCATACCAATCAGCGTAAATTTCATACTCCAGCTGCCCAAGACAACAACCTTGGTATAATCTTTTTTTTCTGGCATCCCATATCCAGCCTACCAGCAATTTCTGTCTCCAAGATATACTCAGAATGTGATCTCTTCTCATAGAGTCTTCTGCTAACACCCTGCCAGGTTGCTGTCATCTCTTCCAAGGATTACTCAATCCCCTGAGCTTCTGCGATATCCTCCCTACTTGATCCATCTTTCTCCCTGGGCAGGCCACTTTCAGTCCATTTTCAACACAGCAGCTGGAGCGATTCAGTAAAAATGCAAGGTAGATCTGCTTTAAAGTCTCCAATCTCATCGGACAGTAAGCCAAAATCCTTACCATGACTGACCCCTTTCGAATCATCTTACCCTTATGTCCATTTCGCTCTTTGTGTCTAGAACATCTTTCTTTCTTTTAACTTTTGCCAAAGGGCAAGGGCACTGGCAGGAAAGAGACAGACAGAGAGAAGGAAAGACAGAGAGAGAAAGACCAAAAAGAGTAATCACCCCTCCATGGGGAATGGCCATGACACAATCCTTCTGAAGTTTTGGGCACACATGCAAATGCACTGGGCACGTTTCTCAAGCAGCTGGGTCTGGAACTCAAGTCATGCAGTCAGCCATATGGGATCCAGCAGTCTTAACCACCATACCACAGGCTAGTCCTAGAACATCCATCTGCACAGATGGGGCATCTCCTGAAGCCTGACAACCCTGAGGGAGAGGGGCACCCACCAGGGGCCTTACAAGCAAAGACCAGAAGACCTTAGGGCCTGAAGTTGAGGACAACACAGAGGGGTGGGGTAGCAAAGGGTGATTGGTTATTACAGGGCCCTATTACTCCAGGGACCATCCTCAAGCCCATTAATGCACCGTACCACCCTCTTAGCTCTCAGGTCTTCAGAAATTACATTCTTCCTTTTCCTACTTGGTCAAGGATGCTAAAAGGTACGTATTAACTACAGGAGAGGGCGGGATGTGTTTCTTTGGAAGATTCCCTAAGGCATGGCATAGACTGTTCTTTAAACTGTATTTTACAAAAGAGAATTAGATGGCCAGGTAAGGAGAGGTGGTGGGGGTTGGGGGGAGGAAGCAGAAAAGGAGGAGAGGCAGAAGCCTGAGCAGGTGCTCCAGGGCTTCCATGAACTCTGCTGCCATGCGGCTACAATTTCACATGCTGAGTCAAAGGAATCACGGAACAAAGGCTTAAAGAAGAAAGGGTGTTTGTGGCCTGGAGGAAGAAAGCCTTCCCGGGGCCAAGAGGAAGGGTGCAGGGTACTGAGCAGGCGGGCTGGGCAGGTGGAGCTGACCCTCCCTCCTTGCCCTCCTGTGTCCTGCTCCACCCTCAGAGCACAGAGGCACCACGTCCTTACTGTGTTCCGACAACCTACATGAAGACAGCTGGGAAGAGAGAGGGGAATCACCTTCTTCCCTGGTGCAGGACATTAAGTCTCCTTCTGAGGAATCGCTTGGCTCTCTGCAGGGTGCTGTCAATCCAGCCAGGTTCAAGGTTCCTACTGGGTCTCCTTCAGAGCTGAAGGAGACTGGTCAGCACCACTTCTCAGAAAAACGCCTAGCATCTCTCAGGACACAACCTATTACAGAGCATGTTTTTTAGCAAGAACTATAGGATTTTTGTACTAAGGAGACAATAACAAAAACCAATTCGGTCAATGAATATGTGGAAAGAGCCTAAAGACAGGCCAGGCAAAGGGGTGATCAGTTATTTATGGGATCTTATTACTCCAGCGACCACCACCCTCAAGCCCATTAATGCCACAACTCACTCTTAGCAGTCAGCCCTGTGGAAATTATACTCTCTGTTTTCCTGGCCTCCCTTCCTTGGCCAAGTAGTGCCCAGGTCTGCTGTTCACTGCAGCATCCTTGCACCCAGGGCAGCGCCAGGCATGTGGCAAAGACAGAATAAACACGTGTCAAATGGTAACATTGCTCATGGTTAAATGATAAAAAGACAGCATAGGGACCCCTGGAGATGCCTGGAGCTCAAAGGACCTTTCACTAACTTCGGATCAAATCTTTCATTTCAAACAGAAAAATGAGTTATACTGGTGACTGTAACTTGGGTCTTGGGATTACTCAAGGGGGTTCATGCTATTTTTCAAATGGTCAAGAAAGTCTACCAGAAGTTGTACCCTCCTTTCCACGAGGACACATTGTAGGATATTACCTACAATGTCAAACTTTTCTTATTGAAACTGATCAGCATTTTGGCAACCCAGACCAGAAATCCCAACTGGCTTTCGGGGTCACTCCAGCCTCTCGGCTTACAGGACTGAATCCCCCCAGCCTCGCTCTTATCTGTGATCACACTGGATCTCCCTGGATATTACAGCATACTCTCCCTTCTCAGAGTCCTTAACGTAATCCCTTCTTCAAAGTCGTCTGGCCACGAGAGGTAACAAAGGTTCAGGGGATTAGGACACAGACATCAGGAGCTGTTGGTCCACCGAACACAGATGCCGACTTGTCTGTCTGTCCTCTGCATCACGTTTTACTCAGTACCTCCCCAGCATCTAGCAAGGTGCTTGCTGGACAGCAAGTGCCCAGTAAGTGCAGGAGGGAGGAAGAAGGGTGGGAACTCAGTCCCAAATGTCACACAACATCCCATCCCTAAGCCCCTCACTGGGCAGAGAGAGGAAAGGTTCAACTCCACAGAGTCTGGACAGATACAGACACGTCTACTGGGAACTCTCAAGAAAGGCGTCAGCATTTCCCTGGCTCAGGGATGGGAGGACCCGGTGAGTAACACCTTTGTTTTCCTGTTCTCATGTGGCCCCACAACTACTGCAGCCTAAACAGCAGGCTAGCAAGCTGCTCACCTGCCACTTCCCTGGGAATCCAGGCAGGGCTACAGTAACCAGCAGGTTGGCTGCTGTGTGCCAGTGCAGGCACCTTTCCTGGAAGAGAGTAAACAAAACCAGACGGAAGAGGAGCCTCCAAATAACTGTGTCCTTGTATGGATGCTGTTACTGTTACTGCTTCTAGGAGACAGTAATACAGATTTTTTTTTCTTTTTCTTTTTCTTTTTTTCAAAAATTTTTCCAGGGGGCATGTGCACTTACCAGAGAGAGGGGAAAAGTATTTCCCATGGAAAATGATAACGCTGCAATCTCTTCTACTCCATCTTTCCCTCCTTTCTGGGTTTTGGGCACACATGCACACACACCTGGCATGATTTTCAAGCCACCAGATCTGGGACTCAAACTGTGCAGTTGGCCACATGGGATCCGCTCATGCAACCACCAGGTCATAGGCTGGCCGAACACAGCTTCTTTCAGAGAAAAGATATTTGCTGCAATAGCTACTGCTTGTGCCAGGGCTACACAACATCATGTCCACTCGTTTCAACAAGTCAAAGCAAAGGTTTCTCCATTCGTTTTACAGGTGGAGAAACTGAGGCATGGGGCAGCATCAAGTAACTTATTCAGTCACCAGCTGGGAAAAGGCCGAGCAAGGATTCAAACGGAGTGTCAAGGCGCTGGGCCCCATCTGCTTCCACACGAACTTGCCAGGCAGGAGGATTGCATCTGTGGAGCTGCAGACTCTGTGTGAAAGTCGGAGCTTCCAGACACGAGTCAGAGCTGAGTGACCGGGAACCCAAGCTCTCTGCAGAGCTGAGGGCACCCTCACCTACACATCTGGATGACCAGGTGCTGCACTGGACTCTGGCTTCCATGCTGCACTTGGCTTTGTCTGGAGACACAGAGATAAATAAAGGGCCATTGTCTCCAGCAGGCTCAGTCAACACACACACACACACACACACACACACACACACACACCAGAACAGCACAGTAAGTGCCATCTGGACCAGAACAAAGCTCCAAGATGTGGCATTCTGTGATAGAGAGGAGAGTTTCGTGGACAAGGGGATTACCTCACTAGGAACAGGGTGCAAACAGTTTTCCAGAAGGACCGGAGTACTAGTCCTTGCAGAGGGAAAGAAACTCTCTTTATAAACCTTCAGTTCACTGAGAAAATAAGTATCTGTGTTGATGTTTGAGAAATAAGCATAGAAGGAGAAGAAAGAGGAGGAGAAAGAGGAAACATCATGTTTCTCGCTCCCCCATTCGAGACTCTGTATTTTGCTTTTACTGGGCCAAGGGTCAAGGAAAAAAAGCTGTAGATGATACACCTTTAAGCTCACAGTCCAGAGAACCAGCAGTTAGCGTAATGGCTATGTCGCTGGACTCCCACGTAGTCGACCGCGGTTCGTGTCCCGGACCCAGTGGCTTAAAACTCACGCCGGGCGCGTGTGCGTGCGTGCCCAAAATCCTGAGAGGAGAATGGAGGAGAAGGGATTGCGGCGTGACCATCCCCCCTGGGGGGTGATTTCTCGCTTTCTGTCTCTATGTCTGTCTCTGTCTGTCTGGCGAGCGCACTTGCCCTACAGTGAAAATCTCTCAAAAAAAAAAAAAAAAAGAACCTTGCATCTCAGACTTCTTGCTGCTGCCTTTTGTCTTCCTGCAGGAGTGTTTCTGGACCTCCCTCACCACCACCCCCAGTCCCTCCACCATAAGCAAACCCCCTTGCAGGAGCCAGTGACAAGGAGAGAATGAGTATAAAAGCGAATATCTCGGAATTCTTGTTGCTGACTGCTGTGCTGGTGGGCTCTGAATCCTCCACTTCCCCCACA
>NW_006160026.1:637698-712000 GCF_000334495.1 Tupaia belangeri chinensis | reverse complement strand
ATCCTGAGAGGAGAATGGAGGAGAAGGGATTGCGGCGTGACCATCCCCCCTGGGGGGTGATTTCTCGCTTTCTGTCTCTATGTCTGTCTCTGTCTGTCTGGCGAGCGCACTTGCCCTACAGTGAAAATCTCTCCAAAAAAAAAGAAAAAAAAAAGCTCACAGTCCAGCAGGCTTAGAGGGAGGGAGGGCTGGCAAAGCTGGTGGCTTCTACCCAAAAATTCCCTTCTGCAGTGTCTTCTTGGCATGAGAAAGCAAGCAACAGCATGGCGAGGGGCCCCAGGCAGGGAGTGGAGAACAGTGTTCCTAAGGGAACACCCTCCAAGATGTGGGTCAAAGACTGAACTTGGCATTTATATGCCTGGGGCTCTGCCATGGAGGCGGGAGGCAGAGGAGGAGGAGGAACAGCCCCAACTAAGCAAGCATCAACCCCCAAGACTGCAAAATTCTCTGAACTGCGAAGTCACCAGCCTGTACACTAGAGCTAATCTATGGCTCAAGGGTTTCATTTCTCTGAGACTGACATCTCAGAAGACCCTTTTCTGAAGACCTTACCCCTGGTTTCCACAGGAACTCTCAGCTACATCCTGGCCTCTGGAGTAGTCATCAGGGGAAAGCTTGCAGGAAGCCAATGGCTCCACCAACCCTTCGGGGACGCCACTGTTATGTCCAGCAGTTTCTCTTCCTTCTCATCTCCAGCCCCAGAGCAACACGAGGTGGAAGAGAGTCTGTAGGCCTGCCCTGAGCACAGGCAGGGCACTCTGCGAGCACACACACCCAGGAAACAAGCAAGTGACTTCCAACGTTGGCTGCACCACTTCTTGGTCAGGCAAACTTGGGAAGGCCCCTGGTCTCATGGAGGTTGGTGCACTGCTGACCTCCTCAAGTGAATTGTTGGGCATTCAGGCACTGTCAGGTGCTGGCTAGTCTCCTTCCTCTTTCTAATGACACAATCGTTTTTAGTTAGGATGACTATAGAGCTCAGCAAAGTCTGAGGGACATCTGAGAGGACTTTGTGACTGACAGCTGAAGGGGTCAGAGTCTTTACCCCTCCTCCGTCCTCACCCTCTACCACGCAACTCTGTAGTGCCCCCACCTCTGACATTGAGCTTGGCCCCGCCCAGTGGGATGTCGGCAAGAAGAGGGTGGCGGAAGCTTGTGAAGGCTTTGCGTGCTGAGGGGTGGTCTGGCTCCCACTGTAAGGAAGACGTTCCCCTGGCTGGGCTTCTGGTCTCAGAAAGAGATGAAAGACACACAGAGCAGAGCAGAGCCACCCAGCTACTCTAGCCCAGAGGCAGCCCAGCCCCAGAAAGGGAGTCCAGCCAAGACCAGCAGGTTGCCCGGCCGAACTCCCCAGATACATGGGCATAAATGCTCATTATTGAGCCACACAGATTCTACCACTTGTTACTCAGCATCCCTGTGTCAATAAATAACTGATACCATCTGTGCAATGACCATGCTAACAACAGGGACCTCCCAGAGCTACTGCAGACATTGAATGAGATAAAGGAAAGTCCGTATGAAGTAAACTGGAGCTATGATCCCAGTACTTTCATGAGAAGCCCAGAGCTTGTTAGTGTGTTGCCTAGAGTGGACTAAGGATCAGCCTCAGTCTCCCTGTCCTTGGAAATGGGCCATGAAGGCAGCAGGGGTAGAAGTGACTGCCCTACTGTCCCTCCCCTGCTGCAACCTCCAAGGTCCTGGCAGCTCCATGTCAACCCATGCAGTTAGGGTGCAGGTGCAGCAGCATGGGCCAGGACAGCCTTCACGACTGCCTGCTCCCCCTGGCCCCAGGCCTTGCAGACTTGAAAGCATGGCTGCATGGGTCCTCAGCCACCTCTCAAGGTGCAGATTCTTCAGATTTCAAAGTTACACTCTGCCCTAGGCTTGCTCTGAGGACAAGTTAGGAAAATTCATGTGAATTCCCAGAAAGAAGTAGATCTCAGCATAATTAAGCTGTGTCCTCCTTCACTATCACCATCATCACCGTCATCATCTTCGCCGCTGTCATCACAACAGGAAAACATAATACTCAAAGGAGTAGGAGGAAGAAACGGGCAGTGAGGTGTTTACATACCTATACTCCATGACCATAGGGTCCAGAGTGAATTCTAGACTGACTGCTTATGCACTGTGACTTTAGGGAATTTACTTGACATCTCTGAGCTTCAGCTTTCTCACCTGTGAAATGGAGAGCATAGTACTACCTCACTGACATTTCAGTGTCATTATGAAGCTTATGAGTTAATACATGTAAAGCAATTGAAACAGTATTTGGTAGGCTGGCCCTGTGAGCTGGTGGTTAAGGGAACGGGATCCCACATGGCCAACCGCATGGCTCAAATTCTGGCATCAGAAGATTGAAAAACATGCTGGACACATGTGTGTGCATGCTCACAATGCCAACAAGACAGAGAAATGAAGGAGAAAGGATTGCAGGATGACCACGTCCTGTTACGGTGTGCTCTATCTCTCTCTTCCTCTCTCTATCTCTGTCTCTCTCTGGCAGGCATATATGCCCTCTGGAAAATTAAAAATAAAACTAAAAGGACAAAACAAAACAGTGTTTGGCACATTCTCAATACTCAGTAAGTATTAGCTTCTGCTAATAATAACCACTGTTGTTATTATAGAACACACACACACTAGGCACTTTAAGTATATAGACATTGAATCCTCAAAGAACTCTAGCAGTTTGGATCCATTAAGTCACATTTCACATAAGAATGAGAAAGTCTGGACAAGTGAAGACCTGGCCTATTTCCAGGTTCATGCCTTTTCTTCAATGCCGAGGGACTCCTGCAATGTGCAGTCATCACGAGGTCCAGAAACTGCTCCCCAAACCACCCCACCCCCGATACCTGTAACCAGGAAACAGGCTGATAAGCTCCTGGCAGTTCCTGGGTCATTTTCATTTTATTTGCTCTGTTTTCTGCAGCTTTTGTGTTCTACAATGCCCTCGACTGGGCGGGCAGCCCCTGTGGCCATCAAAGGCTCCGTTGGCAGCAGATACAAGGCAGCAGCTCTGCCAAGGGTCACTCCCTGCCAGCCACCCACCACCCGCCACACAGCCAAGGAGATTCACGAGAAGGAGGTGCCCAGCCTCATAACCGCTCCAGGTGTTACTTAACCCTCGGCCACAAGATCTACCCTGAAACAGCCCAGGTGTGCCAACCCCAGGTGTGGCAGGCGGGGGGCAGATGTCCAAGTTGCTTCTGAACCAGCAGCGGAAGGGAGAGCGCTGGCAACAGGATGGATCAGGAAACTTAACCTCTGCACATGATGAAGAGTTCAGAACAGCTGCGAGGCGGGCACCGCCTCCAACCCAGAATGGAGAGGTCCCTGCTTCTACAGTTGGATATTCATTTACAGAGCACCTGCCCTAGGGTAGGCCTTGCACTGGGGCTGAGAGCATCAAAGATAGTCTGATGTGGCCTGGCCTTGAGAAGAACATAGGCTGGCGAGGGGGCCATAGGGGGAACATGCCAGATGCTATAATGAGCTTTGAGCAAGAAATGGGATCAAAGAGGAACAAGACTTAACATCCAGATTCGCTCTCCCAATAGCATGCATTCATTCCTTCCCTCATTCATTCACCTCACGCAGACTACAGAGAGTGGGGCAGACAAGGCCCCTGCCCTCACAGACCAAGACTCCTGCTGCATCTGCCTTGGGAACCACAAAGACCTTCCCAGAGAAGTTTCTGGGTGTCAACTGTGTCCAAAGCAACCGTGTAACATGGGGGACTTATTTGCTTCTTGGTGCTTCGGTTTCCTCATCTGTAAAGTTCATATTATGACATACAATGTGGTCGTTAAATCGTTCCCTCCAAAACAATTCTCTGACCTCACGTTAAAAGGCAAAACCTGGTTACAAAAGCCCGTAGGAGCCCATTCTTCACTCTTTCAGATATGTGTATGCAATAACAGATATATAATATGTACGCAATTTGGGATGAAACGTGTATAATGTGGAATGCACATTACATACATTATATATCATAAATAATATAAGAGGCCTTCAACAGGTTGATGGAAAATGCATACTATGAGAAAACTATGTATGGATTTCTAATTTTTTTTGGTACCAAAACTCCTACTCTAATTCCATTTTTTTCACGAACTTTTTAAAGTCCTCTTGCATCGTTCATGGTTTATAAACCAGCTCTGCTAGTATGCATGTGTATGTGTACATGTATGCACATACGTGGGAGCCTGGCTAGATAACAAGTGTTTTTTAGTTTTCCTTTTGCTTATCTAAAATCCTAATTTATACAGTAAGTCAAATTTAAAAAATTAGAAATGAAGCTTGCCCCATGGCCCGATGGTCTGATCCCATATGGCCAACTGCAAGGTCTGAATCCAGCCCGGGACGCTTGAAGAACATGCTAGGTACTTGAGGGTTCATATCCAAAATCCCAATATAACGGAGAAATGACTGCAGTGTGACCATGCCTCACTGTGCGGTGCTTTCTCCATTTCCCTCTCTATATCTCTTTGTCTCTCTCTGACAAGCACATATATCCTCTGGCAAAACAAATAAACAAACAAAAAGCCAAGAATGGAAACCTCTCTCACGTGGGTCCGCAGTGGAGGTCACAGGGGCAAGCAGCCTGGTGCTGCAGGAGAGGAGAGCAAGCTAGCACGAGGACCCCACTATAACAACGTCCTCACGGCAGCTGTGATGGAACCCTGGCAGCGTGTTCGCCCATAGTATGTCATCATGCTCACCATGTCTGTGAATGGGGCCGTCTGTTCTCACGCACAGAAGAGGAACTAAGGCAAGAAGCTGCTACAAATGGCTGAGTGAGGTGCTCAAGACACACCGACAGCCCTACCTGTGCTCCTGCTCTCTACCCGAATGTGCCTCTACTCAGAACCCAGCCAGGCCGTTCCTGCCATGACTTCTCTCTTGTGAGGACAAACCATGGACTGCAGGCCTGGGAGAAAGCAGAAAGCTGTGCGATGGGTGATGTGGAGTCCTGAGAAAGAGCTCCGGGCTGTGGGAATAGCCCCAGCCGCAGCCCAGCATGGGATGTCCACGCCAGCTGAGGCGATTTTTTTTCATTCCTGTCCCCATGTGAATGGGCCTCAGAGCAGCCAAGTCCCGGGAGCCAGCAAGGCGGGAAGCTGCTGCCAGGGCTCTGGCACCAGCACCCCGCCTAATGCGCTTGGACCAGCGTGGCTGGCTGCCTGTCAAGGCTTCAAAGGGGTGTGCGAAGCAGGCTGGGGGACCAGGCTGGACTGGGCTGTCTGAAATTGAGACGACAGAACAAAAGGAGGTCGTTGTGGGCTGGTTTGGCGGGAGCTGTGGCGGGAAAGAGGGCGGGAAGTGGTGGCAGCAGAGGGAGGGCTGAGGAGATAAGAGCAAGGGGAGGCGACTCACAGCAACCCATGCCCACATGAGGGAGACAGAATGCCAGCAGGAGGCCATGATGAGGAAACTGAGGCTTAGGGAGGACTGGACCCTGGCAGCAGGAGTTAGTGGGGAGAAAACCCTTGGGCCTGTCAGAAATCCTAGGGACTGGGTGGACTTCTGTGCACTTCAGAAAATCCTTCATTCATTTACGTCTGCACTCATACGGTGTTGATTAAACTCACTGGCATGTGAGTTTGCACTGAGAACCCAGCTGGGAGTCAGAGCAGGGTCCCTGCCTTGGCCAGCTTGCAAGTGCCATCTCCCATAGGCCTGGGCAGGTGCCTCCTGGGGCTTTTCCTGGATGAAGACAGGGCAGCATCTTGTCACATGGCACAGGAGCAGGACAAAATGCCTAGGTGCCTGCCCTGATTCCATCACTGACTGTGGCTTTCACACGCCCCTTCACCCTGCAGTCCCGGGCTGGAGCACACTGTAACCTCGGCTGAGTGGCCCAGCACATGCGTGCAGTGGCAGGTGGGTGGGCCCACACAGAGGACTCCTGTCCCTGGCCAGATTCTCTCCTAAGTGCACTGCCCACTCACAAGGGAATCCCCACCATGTGGAATGAGAGATCAGAACTACACAGAACACACAGTACTGAAATGACCATGGACCTGGCACACTCTACATGTATATCCATGGGCAGGAGAGTCTACAGGGGGGCTGGGGTCACAGCTGCAGAGAAGACAAGCAGCTTGCCCTGGCGACATGGGCAAAGGACCTAAGTCTTTCCATCTTCAAGCCAGCTTCAAAGAGGAGGTCACAACCTGGCCCTCTCTCTAAGGTCTTTATGGTCTTCCTAGAAATGAAAATCATATGTAACTGGAACTGGGGGGACTATGTAGGGCAGCTTGGGATTCAGGGTCACAAGAAAGGATCCATTAGAGAGTTAAGGGTGATCAAAGAAAGTAGAATGAGGGATTGGTTAAGAGACCACCTCAGAGCACAGTCAGGGATTCAGGGGTCCTGGACTCCACTCCAAGCTCTGTTATCCCTTCCAGGGAATGAGGCCAGACACACCCCCACATCTTCATCCCCACTTGGTAAATAAAAGTGCTGGAGCAGAGGACCCACAAGACCCTTCTTCCCAACCACGGATCCATGGTTCAGGTGGAGGGCGGCCAGTGGGAAACGTAAGAGAAGGCTGGAGCTAGAACATTTCTAGCTCCTTGAACTCAGAACTAGCAGAACATCAGCAGCTGTGGATGCCAAGTAGCTCTCCCTAGAGATCCAAGCAGCTTCCTTAGCCCTGCAGTCTGCCCTAGCACAGACTGTCTCAGCAGGAGGTGGTGTGGCACATGGAGAGAAAGGCCTGAATGAAGCAGAAATAACTGGCCCATCTTCTACCCTGACTGGATGTGGGACTTGGAAAAGGCAACTTGCCTCTGTGAGTCTTGTCTTCTTCAGGTGTGAATACAGGGGAGAAAAACACCTGCTTGCCTCAAAAGGTTGCTAGAGAGATTAAATAAGACATGATGCGGTAGAGCCTAAACAGAAAACAGCTCAGTAAAATGGCCATTCCTTCTCCCTACTCTACCCATATCTGAGCTCAAGCTCACTGGATAGAAAACTGCTATTTTCTCTAATGTCTGCTACTATGAAAGAGTGAGCCAGGAAGAAGGATTTGGAGAGAAAAGACCTGGCACCCATCTCTGCTGTGACACTTATTCTACCTGTAAGGCACTGGGCAAGTTATTCAAGCTGTCTTGGGCTTAGTTGTCTCTGAGTAAAATGGGCATTAAGGGTGCTCCAGGGACGGAGCCAGCAGGTGGTGTGGAAGTTAAGGCAGTCTGAGTTCTAGATCCAGTATCTTTAAAAAACATGCCAGGTGTGTGTGCATGCATAATCCGAATCTAGAGAGAACAGAGAAAGGATTATGGTGTGGCCATCCCTGCTTTCTCACTTTTGATTTTAAAAAAAAAAAGGACTGCTCAGTAGTAAAACATGCTGCTCTGCAAGGCAATCCCACTGGAAAGGTTCCCTGTTCAAGTCCACAGATCTCCTTGAGTACATGAGGCATGCATTTGCTCATAATCTGAGGCTGGTTGAAGGCTGGAAGTGGATTGCAGCATCAAGACTCTGTTAAGGGTGCTTATTCTCTCTCTTCTCTTTTTCTTGTGAAAAATAAATATATAAATAAATAAAATTTAAAATAAAAGAGTACTCCATTCACAAGGTTTGGTAGACTCTAAGTGAGCTAACGTGTAAAAATTCTCTGCATTTTTATCTGTAAAACTCTCACCATGTTAATTACACTACAGTGCCCTGTCTTATCAAGACAGAAATTCTCTAGAGAAAGATGGCCTTGAACCTTGTGTCCTGCATGGGTCTTATAGAAAGGGAGCTATAATGAGATTCTGGACGAAGCTGAATCATTTCGAACTGTCTAGTCAAAGGCAAGCAGTGAGGCACTGGGGGCTCTCACCCAAATTCTAGCGATATTTTCCAACATGGCCAAAATGGTGTGGGGATGCTAGGAGGCATAGCATTTGGAGAAGGGTGCTTGGGCTGTGCGGGAAGGGGGCAACCTTCCCTCCGAGTGCTGAGGGCACCTGATGCAGACAGAGCATTTGGGCACCGTGCCAGTGTTTGTTCCGTGCATACTGTGCGTATTAGCCAGGCTCCTGCCTTCTCCCATGGGTTACACTAGGTGCTTGTGGGATTACTAGCTACCTGTCAGGTAGAAGAGGGAAGGAGGTATGAAGACAGCAAGAGAAGTTGCCAACCCCAGCAGCTGGCCCCCGAGGCCCGGAACGCCCAGGGTCCAACGGAAAGCATCCTGCTTCCTCCCTGACCTGATGAGTAAACACACAGCACAGTGGCAGGTGCCTGGGGCTGCTGGCCAAGCAGGGCCCCGGCCTGAGCGGATGCCCAGTAACCTCCCTAGCACTGGCCCTGTTCCCACCTGGAGCTGGCGGACAGGAGGAAGGACAGGATCAGGGCCGCGCAACCAGGCAGGAGGCTATTTCTGTCGGCTCCTGGGTCGACAGCTAACCCTTGCACCCCGCCTGGAACGTGATTCTGCCTGCCTTCTCAGAAGGAGGCACAACAGCTCAGCTCAGGTGTTCTAGGGTGAGCTTTTCAAGACACTCGCGTGCGGACCTGAAACTGAACCTGCCTTTCAGGAAACCTTTAGCCAGGCATTTCAGTGATGCCCACTGACCCATGAGACCTCAAGGAGTCATACCGAGGGCCCTGGAAGTGGGAGGTCAGGAAACCTGAGCACACTCTCTACTGGGTAGCCTCAGGCAAGCCACGTTCCTGTAGCTGTTGGAATTCCCACCTTGACGTGAGAGTGGGATGCTTGCTGAGAGCCTTCAGACTGCGGTGGAGTTTACTGGTGGCCCTCCTGGAGCTGGTGGAGACCTGGACACGTGTAGGTCCCCATAGAACATGGAAGCTCCACACCCCTCCCGTGCAACCTTTGCAATATCCTTTACAATAAACTGGCTAATGAGACTCGCTCTACTACCTTCTCAGCTTGGAATGTCAGAGAGGTTACAAGGCAAAGAACAGAGACCAGCCTGCAGAAGTCAGCCAGGGAGAGTCCAAGACCCTCAGTCCATCACGCCCTGAGGAACTGACTCCAGCCAACAACCGAGTGAGCTGGGACAGTCTTCCTCAGCCAGCACTGAGATGGGACCGCAGCTCTGCTGACACCTTGTCAGTGCCTGTGAGAGAGCCCCAAAACAGAGGCTATGCCTCAGCTATGCTGAGACTCCTGACCCATAGAATTGTCATAATGAACGGGTGCTGTTTTAGGCTACTATTAGGTCTTTGGAAAAGTCATGAAGGATTTTTCTATGCAAAAATGCATCATGACTTTCCTGATGACCCAGTAAAAAAATGAATGACTGAATAAATAATGTAAGATAAAATATGTTTAAATAAAGTAAGAGGCTGTCATTTGTTATCAGTTAGCCCTGAACCTAGAAGACCATTGTTGCTATCTTCTTAGCTGAGTGCCACCAGATCAGATAGCTCTCAGCTGAGTTCCTTTTCCTTTAAAAGTCAGAAGAGCAATGTCTCCCTGCAGAGTCAAATGAGAATGGACATCAAGTGCCTGGTGCAGGACAAATGTGCAAAATATGGGGATCAGCTCACCCATGCTATGCTCTTGGACTATCTGCATCAGACTGTCCTCCCCATGAGCAAAGAGCAGACTTGCCTTATGGTTGAGGATCCAAAGCATCAGTGAATCAAGATAAACTTATCCATCAGCTTCTAAGATTTACTCCTGCTACTCCACCTTTGAATATTCTCTCTCTCTCTCTCTCTCTCTCTCTCTCTCTCTCTCTCTCTCTTTGCGTATTTCCTGCAAATGGCATCTCTACCTGTATAGGACACCAAGTGAATGGGGACTGGCAGCAATCCCAGTCAATTAGAGGTGTTCCGAGGAAGGGAAAGGTGATGCACTGTGCATGTTTGCAGAGGGGTTATCTACTTTATCCCCGTAAAACCACTCACTCTTTCACCAAGGATTTGATGTGCTAACCAATCCCTGCTCTTGCAAAATTCAAGTCTCCAAGAGTTATCTGCCAACAGTCCCACTGTATCTATCACCAAAACAATGCTGTATAACAACAAAAGCTCAGTAGCATAAGAACCAAGTGTCCATATGCCGGAATAGTCAGGCAGGTGGCTCTGATGATCTTGGTGGACTCACTCAGAGGTCAGAGAGTTGGCTGCCTGTCAACTGGTCTAGGCTGTTTTCAACTGGCATGATTAGAGCACTGTGATTATATTCTATGAAGGCAAACAGCACTGCATTAAATAGCTGGAATCAGCCAGTAGCCCTATTTGGGAGAGTGGGTATGAATTAAGCAGTTCCACAGAAAGGAATGCAACCTCACCTTAATTTCCAAGCTACAGAAATTCAGGATAAAGGGTAAAGGAAAGAATCCATATTAAATGATACACTTCCAACCTCTCCTCACTTTAAAATGTCTTCATTTTCCTGGATATAAAGAAGGCATATAATACACCACCCCTACACTGGGTCTGGAAAAATAAGCCAAAGAGGCTTCCAAACTGACCTCAGCATCTGATCCAATGATTCTGGTCTGGCGCCCAGGCCATTTTCAATAAACTTCTCGAGGTAACTCTGATACAGGAATCCCTCAGGCCTCCCCAAAACAGATGAAAAAAACCCAGCTGTCAAATCACTCCATGCCCTGCAGAGGCTATGTATGCCAAAGCTGAAATCTATTCATGTTCTAGTGGGGTAACAGACACAAATAAATGCAGATGATGTGTGTGCACACATACACATTCACAAATGTACACAGAAAAAAGTCTGTAGTAATGGTCACTCACACGCTTCACATACCCAGCACTACTTTAAGCTCTAAGCACTCAACGCCTCATCTAATACTCTCAGTAACATAGTAAGACAGGGAAGACTTTCATCATCACTTTTCAGAGGACAGACACAAGGCACTGGAAGTTAACATGCCCAAGGTTCTGGAGCTGGTAGGCTGCATGGTCTAGATGGAATTGCAGTCCTTACCCTAGAGCCCAGGTTCTTCAAAGAAAGTATGAATTCTTCCCGAGAGCAGAGCCACTCCTGCAGTGTCCTTCAAAAGAGGGGAGTCAAGTTCTGTCACTTACCATGTGGCCCAGTAGCTCAAGGCTACTGAGCTATTTTCTGGGCCAGTCCCATAGAACAATGGTTAAGTGTTGTGCTTTGGAAGCCAGATTCCATGAAGTCAACTCCAGTCTTAATTCCAGCCCTGGGGATTTGAAAAACATGCTGGTATCTGTGTGTGTGTGCCCAAAAACCTGACAGGATGAAGAAATGGAAGAGGAACTGCAGAATGACCACGTCCCACTGACGCAGTGCTTTCTTCCTCTACCTCTGGTGAGCGCGCCTGCCCTCTGGCAATTAAAAAACAAAAAACATTTCTATTTTCCCTGAAGTCTTTTCAGTGGGAAACAGCTTTCCCATATTATCTCTAATCTTCTTCTTCCACCTCCTCACTCCAGCTTCCATCACCCTTCTCGTTAAGCCGCCAACCAAGAAGGTGTCATGTGACTGTTTCCTGAGCCTACCATTCGCACTCAGGTGAGAAATGTGACTTCTTTCAGTCCCCCAGACCTGGCTAAGATGACTCCCTCCCCTTTTACAGACAAGAAACTGAAGAAGCCTCAGAGAGGTTAAGAAACTTGGCCAGGGCCGCACAGCCAGTCTAAGCCAAGTTCTGTATTTGAATTTCTGCTTTGTCCAATGTAGAGCACAAGTCTTCTCTGAAATGTGATTCATGCTCTTGTGTCAAGGCTCTTGAGGATTTGAAGAAAAAGCCAACACCCAGGCTGAAAAATGTGATGACCAACTTTCCCGAAGGGAAACTTTCTGTGTAATTCTTACAAGTAATGAAGGCAGGGAAAGGGGAGAGGCTTGGGAGTGGGAAATAAGCTCCTCCCAGGAGAGGGGGCATTTGGAGCCAAGGAGAAGGCACCTTGCAGGGCAGGGAGGGCCTACAGGGCCATCAGTCGCAGGTCTGCCACAGAGGGCCCCGCCGTGCACTGGCTTTCTCTGCAGAGTGCTCGCTGCAGATGCGGCAGAGTCCGTGCCATACGCCAACAACCATCATGACAGACTCCTTGGCAAGCTTCCCTAGGATATACTATGGAAAGTCTTTCTTCCCCTTCTGCATCCCATGCTTCTCAGCTTAAGGATAAAAAAGAAGAAAACAGGCCTCCCTATCAAAACAGAGATAAGACTTGGGACCCAGCAGTTGGCTTAATGGCTATGTGGCTGGACTCCCATGTAGTCAACAGTGGTTTGAGTCCCGGACCCAATGGCTTAAACTCATGTCAGGCACGTGTACGTGCATGCCCAAGATCCTGAGAGGAGAATGGAAGAGAAAGGACTGCGGTATGGCTATCCCCCCTGGGGGGTGATTTCTCACTTTCTGTCTCTCTGTCTCTTTCTGTCTTTCCGGCAAGTACATGCGCCCTATAGTAAAAACCTCTCCAAAAGAAAAACAAAGAAACAAACAAACAAACAAAGAAAACAGAGGTAAGACTCACAAATGAGAAACTCACAGACCAGAAATAAAATTATAAATAAAATACCATCATTTCCAATTCAGGCCTATGCGAGATTTCAAGATCAATACTGCAGTCCTCCTGCTGCTGAAGGAATAGCAGTATCTGGAGTGGGCTGTGAGGGGCCAGGGTGGGGGTCGTCCTCGTGATAAGAGGGAATATTAGCCCAGAGAGGTGTCCTGGGGCCCTAAGCCCTCTGAGTACCTCAGGATTCAGTGTGACTGCAACATTGGACTTGGTCACTTTAGCTGGGACACATCCATCCATGAGAAGAATGGTCCTTGTCGGGTCCACCAGCCTCACATCCCTGTGGCTAGCCAATGTGCATATTAAGGGAAACACCCTGTGCAGAGGTGAAGTGTTAAAAAGAGTGACCACAAAGGAATCCCCCTCTCTGAGGACTAAACTAAAATGGCAGCAGTAGAGAGAGATAATACAGCTCAGGGGCACGACACTGCAGGTTCCAGCACCAAACTGCCAGGGTTTGAAACTCGGCTCTGCCACTAACCAGTGTGGATGAACCACTTCACCGTCTGTGTCCCACTTCCTTGTCCGTAAGAGTAGTCCCAACCTCACGGCATTGTTGAAAGGATTAGACGAGCTAAACCACAGTGATCACATAGGTTCAACGTGGGCTGTTTACTTTCCTAAAACCATGATAGTAACTCTGTGTCATAAACAGCAAAATATTATTTGCCAACATGTGGCCGCCTTCGCGTTCCACATAAGCAGCCTCGATAAGCAGAAATGCTGCTGTGGGAATGTGTGCCAAAAATAACTTGAGATTATTCAAGTCCTTAGAGGAATTCCTCTTTAAAAAGTGCAAAAGAAACTCACTAAGTACTCATCTAAGAGCTATTTTAATGCGTAGCCACAGGAGATATGCCTAATATGGTAGCGAGGACATTGCTGTCCACTTTCCTTCATGCTGGATGTGCCCTGATGAGCGTGTGAGCATGGTGGTTTGTGCCATTGTCTACAGCAGCGCAAAAAGTGTGGGTGGGCTGAGCGAGACCCTTCTAAGGGCACTCAGAGTCTCCTGAGAGGGTGAGCCTAGTGCACTGCCAGTATATGTGGCCCGACCGCCCTGGAGCCCATGAAGGTTGCAGGGGTGAGACAGATGTGAGCAGGGCACTATGAGACGGTAGGCTGAAGAGATCTGGGCTGGAGACTGTGGGCCTGCCAGCGGACAGCAGCAGAAAGGAAATGGTGAGACAGAGTCCTGGGGAACCACTGGAGAGGCAGTGCTCCCACCTGACTAGGAAGGCCTTCTAGGTGAGAGAAGGGCTCCTAATTCAGAACAGGAAAACCCTGAGTGATGGGGGCAATACCACACTTCAGGAAGATGCTTCTGCAGCAGTGTGGAGGATGACTGGAGAAGGCAGGGGCTGGAGTTGGAGAGACCCATCAGGAAGCAACTGCAACATCCCCAGGGGTGTAAATTGGTAGCTGACGCCCATGTTGGGGCAGTAAAACCCACCAAGTAGTGGCTATTGGCATGCAGGGAGATGGAAGGTTTGGAAGATGATGGAACCTCATCCAGGGAGCCAGGGGAGTTGGGCTGGGACATGGTGAAAGGGAGTCTCTGGAGACATGAAAGTTTCCTGGGGGGAGCAAACATGCTCTGGAAGTCAAAAGTGTTCCTAACCACTAGAATCTTCTATTCATTTTCTGCAGTGGCCTTAACATGTTACCAAAAAGTCAGAACTCTGAAACACCACACAGTCACCCACAGGTCTGCAGGTCACACAGGCTTGCTCCATTGATTTCTGTCCCAGGTTTCATGATGCTGAATACAAGGGTGGCTTAGTTGGGCTCCCATGGGAAACCTCTGTGAAAAACCCTCTTCCAGGCTTAGTCACACCATTGCCAGCTTCAGTTCCCAGCAGTGTAGGATGAAGGTCTCTGCTTCTTAGCTGTCAACTGGGGGCCACCCTTTTCAACTGGAGGCCTCTTTTCTGTCCTTGCACATGGGACCTCACATTTCAGGGCAGCAGTGACAAATTATGTCTTCCTCCCACTTGGAATCCCTCTGACTCTTCTTTCATGGCATCCTTCTGATCCTAGTCAGATCCCTGCTTATCAGGGCCTGTGTGATTAGACTGGACCCATCTGGATAATCCAGGGTAACCTCCCTATTAAGGATCGATTGATTAGTAACTCAGTTACATCTGTACAATCTCTGTGTAATGTAGGATATACCATGTAATAAACATGTGAAGGAACATCCCACAAGTGAAGAGCCAGGATTTAGAGTATGGACACCATCTCTGGACAGCCTCTGTGCCTACCAAGCTTCTCTGTTTCTCAACAGAAAATGGGTGGATGTCACAGTCAGTACAGTAAAGTCTTTCCTTATCCTTACATGTTCCAAGACCTCCATGGGTATCCAAAACCATGGACAGTACAGAACCCTATAGACGGGATGGATGGATAGATAGATAGAGATGATGAAGCTTTAATTAAGCACAGTGAGAGAATAAATAAAACTAAAATAGAACAGTTATAACAATTCACTGTAATAAGTTATATGAATGTGGTATCTCTCTCTCTCTCCTCTCTCAGAATATCTCTTTGTACAGTATTCACCTACTATTTGTGGATCACAACTGCCCATGAGTAGCTGAAACTGCAGATAAGGGGGTCCAGTGTAGTAAGGTGTGGCGAGCACTACCTAGAAGGGAGTCCTTAGGAATCACAGAAAAGGGACACTTTGCCCAGATCTCAAGGCGGGGTGCAGGGAATAGGAGAACATATGGAAGGCTTCTCGAAAGAAAAATGAGATTTTTCTAAGAGAATCTAGATATGAGCAGGACTGAGAGCAGTGCCACCTGCACAGCTCACCGGATTGCGAGTCATTTGAGGAGCACAAAAGAGGCCAGAGCAAGAGTAAACGCCACGAAAAAGCCGAGTGGAGATGATGCTGTAGGACCCAGCTCCCAAATGCTAAAGCCGTCGCCCCTTGCCCTGCTTCTGGTGGGTCGGTCCTGCCCTTCCAAGGACATTACGGAACAAAACGGTGCACCTTCCTGGAAACCCCACTGCACATGAAGAAGAGCTAAATTAACTTGCATGTGCTGGTCTGGGAAGAAGGTCATGTCACAGTAACTGAGGATGACACACAGACCCGTACACATTAAAGGTTTCCCATTCCACAAAAGAAAAAATGCAAAAGCATAAACAGGCTTACAAAAGCTAGCTGTTAAATATTCAAGATTTTTGTAAACTGGTTTTGAAACCTTCGGTAGTCTGAAATTGGCCACAATGGGATTTCACTACAGAAATCAACAAACCTACAATTCAGGGCTTTTTCTCCCAGTCCTAAGAGGCTTACCAGTATACCACAAGGTTTGCAAAAATTACTAAATTGATAATAGGGATTATCTCAAGAAGGAACAGGATGGGTTTTAAGTTGACGTTCATTACTCTCTCCTCTTTATATTATTAATTTCTGAAACTGGTGCAATTTTAGCAATTTTTCATGTTCCCACTATCTTCAATATGCATTTTTTTAAAATGAACATAAAACAAGCCCTACCCTCTCCCAACCCCCCCATTTTCAAGGCTCCTCTTTATAGACGCTACCTCTAGTTAGGCCAGACACAATGGCTATGACGTTCACAGGCAGACTGGAAACACCACTGGACGCAGAGCTGCTCATCGCTGACCACATTGCTGGGAACTGGGCAGCACAGGCCAGCCAGACAGCCAAGGTTCTCCCAAGGTCCTCCTGGGAGGCGGGGCGCACCTCATCAGAGAAGAGCCTTCATCAGTGGCAGACTGCACCACAGACCTCAGGGCTCATCTGTTACACCCATTATGAATCATAATCAGATTGCCAACAAGGAGAGCTTCTCCAAGACCAGCCCTTCCCTCCAGCTACCAGATCGGAGGAATCTGGGAGGGGAAAACTCATGGACTCCAGACAGCAACAGTAACTGCGTGTTCTGAAGATGCAGGCTTTCTCATTTGTAATGCTTACTGTAACACACTCACCCTGGCCCATCAAACTCAGATGCTGGAATTTAGAAGACTCTGCAGGAGGCCAGATGGACATCAGGTCATAGACAAGCTGAGGCTTCCCCAGAAAGACACTCCCTGTTTCACTCCAGCCTTCACTGTGGTCACCATCTGGAGCAGAGTCTTTCCCACCAGGGACATTTGGGTACCTATCCCCCTGGCATCTCTGCAAGACTCCCTTCCTCAGAACAATAAACACATGGATGTCATTACACATCGTGATGGAAATGACATTAGTACAGTGGTGAAGGGGGTCAACTTGGAGCCAGTCACTTCTGGGAGCCTCAAGGTGGACACAGAGACACAAGGGACAGAGGCAAGAGCCACAGCTGCCCATCTCCTTGAGAGACCCTCTGCCGACTCCCAGCCTGGTGCCTGGCACAGAGCAGTCACTCATAACATGACTGCTGACCTGTGCGTGACTTTATCTGACCTGTGACAGCATCTTTTTCTTTGCTTACCGTGTCAGCATGCCATCTGAAAGATTTGCATCCTGCCCCCTTTTCCCACAATGTAGCCATTTTAAACCCTGTTTCAATATTTAAATGGCAAAATAATGGATTCTATGAATGTGCTACAATCCTTTAAATTACTCCCTATTAATGGCATTGAAGAATTTTGGATTTTTGGTTAATAAGTAACACTGTAGCCAACATCTTAGTGCCCATACTCAACAGGATTCTGAAGAGGATCTCTGAAACAAATCTATTTTAGATTGTTACAAATTCCCATGGCACAGAAGGGTGAGAGTTACTGTATTCCACTGGGTCCTGGAGAACACAGGCGCTCAAGTGACCTGCAGCTTGACCACATGTGGTGTCATCCGCAACAGAGGGAAGTGAGAGCTCCAGAGACCCGGCTCTTGTCTGACGTGACAGGCTGAGGACAGCTGCCAGCATAGACGAGGCAGCTAGCGACCAGGTCCTGTTATTTCATGTGAGGAGATTATGGAGGACACAGCTGACTACACTAGCAAGCTGAGCAGGAGGCGCAATTTTTGCTGCCTCATGAACCAGGCGGTAGGATTCTGGGTGTCTCACAACTCTTCTCACCTGTTCTGCCATGGTCACTTGCATTCTCCATTGCCCACCTACCTGCTCATGGAGAAGGTCCTTTTGACACAGAGACATCCACATGCAAAAGGTTGGAAAAAGTGCACTCTGGGATGTTGATCCAAGGGCAAGAGGACTTTATTTGGGATAAGGACACTGGATTTCAGGTCTGCTGGGTTTGCACTAACCCTCCACCAGTACTACAGCCTGTCTGGGTCTGTTTCTCCATCCATAAGCCAGTAGGTCAAGGGTGACCAGGATTTCCATACGCCCCACTGACGTGCTACACACCTGGGATCCAAGAAGTTGGGAGCTGCTTACCTAGGAAAGCAGGGCACTTTCCCTCACCTGGCCTAGGACGCCAGACCCTCCGCACTTCAAACTCATGCTGGAGCTCTGGTTAGAGAAACTGTAACCTTCTACCTGGAGAACCACATCCCATCTCCTGGGAGGCTTATTCAATTGCAAGTGTCTTGAAGGCATGTAGTATGATTCATCTTTGTCTCTCTTACAGCACTGTCTGTGTGGGTAGCGGGTAAGGGAACCCACGCTGTATTTTTTGTGACAGCAACAAAACCAGACACAACCTACAAACACCAACAAGGGTGGAATTGATGTAAACCATGATCCAGTTCTAGAAAGTAATGGTGGGAACCAGCAGTTAGCATAATGGCTATGTCGCTGGACTCCCACGTAGTCGACCGCGGTTTGCGTCCCGGACCAGGTGGCTTAGAACTCACGTCAGGTGCGTGTGCGTGCGTGCCGAAGATCCCGAGAGGAGAATGGAGGAGAAGGGATTGCGGCGTGACCATCCCCCTGGGGGGTGATTTCTCGCTTTCTGTCTCTACGTCTCTGTCTATCTGGCGAGCACACGTGCCCTATAGTGAAAAAAAGTCTCAAAAAAAAAAAAAAAGAAAAAGAAAGAAAGTAATGGTGAGCCATTGTGTTTATGATGGAGCTCTGTTTTTCATGGCATAGAAAAATGTCTCCCACATATTGCTGAGAGGATAAATAAGTTACAGGACCACACGAGTGATCCTGTACGGTCAAGGGTGCCATCTAGGATCATTTAAATACTATCTCCAGCAATCTCTGGGTCCTGGAATTTCATGTAAGTTTTACACTTTTACCCTTTATTCCCCTCCCTCCCTCCCTTCCTCTCTCTCTCTCTCTTTCATTTTGTGAATGAGAAACACACAGAGAGAGAGAGAAACTGAGGCAGAGACAGAGGCATAGCACCTCCGTCACGGTTCAGATGCCATGTTCCACCCCTAGCTCCAGGCAGCCCTAGATCATAGGCACATGTGCACCTCGTGGACTCAGGGAGATCTTTGCACTTGCACTCGGTACCTTCCATGCAGGTCTGCCTCACAGAATGTCGTGTCTTACTGCTGCACCACCACCCAGTCCTTGTTCTTCATCCTTTTCTGAATTAGTTTATCGATAATTGGTAAGCATCCCGACCAAGCAGAGCCTTTGGCCAGAGTTGACTAACTAACACCTTCAGGCCACGTCTGGCCACTACCCTCTTTGTTTGGCACATGAGCTGAGAATGCTTTTTGCGTTATTTCATAGCTGCAGTGGTTTGGAAGAAGATCAGAAGGTGAATAAGATCTTGTGACATGTGAGATTCTGATTTCAGTGTGCAAACATACAGTTTGGTTGGTGCACCGACATGCTCATTTGTTATCCCGTCTACGGGTACTCCGTGCTACAATGGCAGAGTTGAGTTGTCGCCACAAGGACCTTATGGCCAGCAAAGTCTACAATATTTCCCCTGCCCTCTACAGAGAAAGTCGACTGCCCTAAGCTTACAATGTCACCTGCTACAGGACTCCTTCCCCAGATGTGCATCTCATACGATGCACGCGATGGTTCCACCTAACATACTTGAGAGTAGCATATCATTGTCCCTTTCCTATGGATTCCATATTTGTGAATCTGCACACTTGCTGTGTGATTATAAATTTATTTATAATCCCTAAAACAAAATTCTCAATGGATTTGGCTTTGGTGTTCATTCGCAGAGCAGTGAAAATTTCAGGTCATCGCATGAGCATAATCCCAGCTGAAGTCGAACAAAGTAACACTCTGCTTCTGGTTTCGGGACTCACACTGCAAACTAGATTGCTTTTTGTGGTCTACTGTGTATCACCCCCTTTTTTTTTTTTTTTAAATTCAGGGCATTTTGTTGGTGATTTTACTGCTTATAATGGTCCCCAAGTGTGAAGTTGAAGTGCTGTCTAGTGTTCCAAAGTACAAGAGAGCTGTGATGATCCTTACAGAGAAAATGTGCATTACATGAGCTTCCTGGAGCTCTACTGCCCTGACCATGAATTCATGCTACTACATCAATAACATACAAGGCGAGATCAAAACATTTGTGGAAAATGAAATTAAAATATGAACTTATTTTGCTGCAAAAAAAATCTGAAACCTATGCATGTTTTTGTCATACATATTTTCCACGATCTTTATGAAAACCTCTCATATATTAAATAAGGTGGCTTTACAGAAAAACAACACACACACAAAATTTATGCTGATGGGTTGAAGAAAATATGGTCAGACTCTCCTAGGAACTGAACCCTGTATTTCCCCTAGGGCAATGATTATGTACTTGCTAATTCAGTATCTACAGGAACTTTATTAAAACATAACTATGGCGAATAATGAGAACTGACTATATTTGCTTTCATAATCTGACTACCCACTCTTTGACCCTGCCAAACCATGAGTTCCTTGGGGACAAGGACTATGACTCGTTCACATCCGTGTTCTGAACACCCATGACAGAATCGAGGATCAACCATGTTCCCCCTTCACTGACCTCAGGAGGAGGCCAGAGGAAGCACAGAGCAGGAAGAGCCTCTAGGGCGTCCCCACACTCCCCACCCACCACATGGGCTCTGAACCTCTCATCCTCTGGACATTGGGGATAATCAAGGGTGTTGAGAGGACTCACTAAACCTTGTATGCACTTGGTTCTCAGCTCTAGTGAGGACCTAAAGACTACTATTATTACCTGGGGAAATTTCCATAGGAGATGCCCCGTTTCTTCTTCAGAAAACCTCAATGTGCTTGATCACACTCATTACCAAATATCACTTCCCATACATTGAACTAAAACCCTCTTAAGGTTTCTGCTTAGTTTTTTATAGAAACATCTGAAAGAAGAAGAGGAGTCAAAGCACAGTGGGAATCACCATAAATTTGTCAGCTAATCAATTTTTGGCAAAGCATTATGATAAGATCAGCAGCAAAAATGTTCAACATGGCACCAAATTAGGAGTTTACAAATTAGTTTATAAAGAAAAATATACTGGGATAGTATGAGTCCTGGTAGTTAAGGGAGCCAAATCCCACACAGCTGACTACACAGTTCAAATCCTGAACCTGGCAGCTTGAAAACAAACCAGGCACATGTGCATGCATAACCAAAATCCCAAAAAGGAGGGAGAAGGGATTATGGTGTGCCCCATCCCCCATGGTGGGTGCTTTTACTCCGCCTACCCTGCTCCCTCAGCCAAAGGCTCATGTCCTCTGGCAAAATTTTAAAAAAGCAAAACATACAGACAACAAAAATTTAATATTCCTATGAGGTGAAACTACATTAGAAAAGAATAAGAGGGAAACCCAGGGTATAGTTTATGACCACGCCATACTGGGGCATGTTCACAAACTGGACCTCACTTATTCTTACCAGACACTCAAGGAGGTATTTACAGTAGGGAGAAGTAGGTTACCACGCCCTTTCCAAGGGCTTTTCTAGAGCTCATCCCTGGGAAATGAAATGATGTTAAATCACTTGAAGGGCAAAGTGTTTAAGAAGTGGGTATGCTTCTCTACGGCCCCTTCCCTGTCTGCCAATGAGATGGACTTCAAGCTCCTAGGGAAGGCAAAACAGCAACAGAGAGGAGACTGAGTCTCCAAATCACTGGAAAAGAAAAGCCCCACTTAGCAGGAAGATGCTTTAAGGACTATTACGTAAGAAAGAGGCGGCCTTTGAGCTGCTAAAATATCTAGGTTTATTTGGTACAGTATCTAGAGTTACTACGCCCACTTAGTCTATTTTATGTCCTTGTCAGATGGGGAAACTGAGGCTCAAAGCAGCAATTTTAACTTGAAAGGGATATATACTGGTAGTAAGGAGCTGATTCCCACTAGTTTCTTGAAAAGTTACCAAAGTCTATGATCTTTCCATAATACCCAGCTGCTTACACGCTAGGGGCACAAGTGTTCAAATGGTCCAAACTGTGGAAGTGTCAGGGGAAATACTCTGGAAAGTACAAAGCGCTCTAGAAATAACCAAGCTGCATTTGTCTTTCCTGCCCCAGTTAGCCCCGGTTTTTTGTTCAGGCTCAGTCTATGAAGAATTTCATTTTCATTGGAAACAGAGAACATGACTGTGGTAACAGACATCACAGACGATTCTCAAAGCCTTCCCATTGCTTTGAAATGGGCTAAAAAGCCCGTGCTCCCCGCTCTCTGGGTTCCTAGCTCCCCCCAACTCTGTGTTCTCTGTTGGGTTTATCAGCACCACCCACGGTCAGACATGGCCAGGCTGCTTCACGGAAGCCAGAGAACTTATCAGAAATAAGTACTTGATTTGACAGGGAGGCCAGATGTGCAGACGGGGACATTTCAAGGCCTTCACATCCCTGCCCATAATTAGTCAGCTTTCAGCAACCACAAGAGTATGAGAACGTTGCAGAATAATGATCTTCTTGGGCAGATCCAGTGAGGGAAATTGTTTCAGCATCACTGCAGGATTCTGGAAGGTAAACACCAGGTGAGAGCTTCGAAATACTGGTCAGACTTTCCTTTAAAAATGAGCTATATAGTCACTCCAGCCAGTCGTGAGTACCCACTGTGCATCTGCTGTGTGTCAGGCAGTGACCTAAATCCTGGGGAGGAATGTATGCCAAAAAGACACAATCCCTCATCTTGAAAACCCAGGTTCACGCAGCCATGTTTATTTCAGGCTTATACACATTTTTCAACAACCTCTAACCCCCTTGGGTCCTTGTTATTTACTAGACCAACAGCTGTCACAGTCTCTGACATGGTACAAACCTATCCCCCATTTGTATGTCCATGTTTCCCAGAAGACTGAGAAGGTGCCTCGAAAGATCTTTTCATCTGTGACTCTAGGATGTAACACTATTTCTATGGACTACTACTCAGCCATTTAAAAAAAAAAAAAAAGACCCTGGCATTGGACAGAAAGGGGTCAAATATGGAGGGAGGATCTATTGCTGAGTGAAGCAAGCCAGGATATGAAAGAAAGATATTGCATGTATCCACTTAATATATACCGACTAGCCCACACTTTATGGTAGAGAGTGAAGTATTGGAGGGCATAAAAGCCGTGAAAATAGTTATGGATGCTGAAGACAGTGTGCAATTTAATTGCAGGGAGAGAAAGGAAGAGTATAGAGAAGGATAGTAAGAGAACAAATAGAGAGGCATGACATTAGTGGGTCACAGAAATGTTTATTACCTGTTGATGATAACATGTATAGTATTCTCAACTGGACTGGCCTGAGAAGTATTTCATGTTGGGTAAATTCTTTATACAGCCAAATGGTATATAGTGATTGGATATTTAAAAAAAATAATGAGAATAATAATAATCTGAAAAATTAATGAAAAGCTATTTGGTGATGATGATGTAGATAGTAATGTCTTTGTCTTGACTGATATGCATGGTAGTCATGCTGGAAAAAGAATGTAATACACTGTAAAAATATATGTGATTCAATGTGATATAAAAAACATTATGATAATAAATAAAATTAAACTTAAAAAAATGCTTAAACTGAATTGAGTCACATGAATGAATGAATATATCACCCTGGGAACATAAAAATGAACAAACACATGTCCTAACCCCAAGTCAATGACTGTAGCTCAATGCTGTGCAGCTACCAGGATGATGTCAATAACCAGTCCTACAGAGCCTTAGCTATGTGCCAGGCTTAGTCCCAAGAGTTAATGCTCACAGTGGTCTTGTCAGAAAACTATTAACTTCATTTTACGAAGGCAAAGGTGGAAATGGGCACAGAGAAGTGCAGATGGCCAGTCTGAGGTCACAGAGCTAGTAACGGTAGGGGTCCAAATGGTAGAATGAGTGAGTGCAGGGAGTGTCTCAACAAAGCATGACCTCAAGTCAAGAGGACAGGAGAGAAGGAGAAAAGAAATCATTTCTGCAAAACCAAAAGGAGCTACCAATGGGCTAGATAGATCCTGGGAACTAATCAGACCCCAGCCTTTATGCCCATACAATCAATTACCTGTAAATCTGAGTGCACAAATCTGCCTCATAACAGCACCGAGTCAATGACTTTCAACTCTCTGAAGAGATTTTTAAAGATACTGATGCCCAGGGACCAGCAGTTAGCGTAATGGCTATGTCGCTGGACTCCCATGTAGTCAACCGTGGTTCGCATCCCAGACCCAGTGGCTTAAAACTCACGCTGGGCGCATGTGCGTGTGTGCCCAAGATCCCAAGAGGGGAATGGAGGAGAAGAGATTGCAGCATGGTCATCTCCCCTGGGGGGTGATTTCTCATTTTCTATCTCTCTGTCTCTCTGTCTGTCTGGCAAGCGCACGCACCCTATAGCAAAAACCTCTCCCCCCCCCAAAAAAAAAAAGGTACCGATGCCCAATACATTAAAATCTTAATTTCTGGAGTGAGGTAGGAGACAGGGGGCAGCTGTCAAGTGCTATGATATGCAACCAGGACTGAGAACTCTTGGGTGGCCATTTACCAATTATATAGCAGGGCTTTGCAGAAAGAATAACTGAAAAATTCTTAAGGATCAGGCAAGAGTGCAACAAAGAATAAATTGATTATTTAGTTACTTTCTCCCTAGACTAGATATTCCATTAAATTGCACCATGACCCAGAACAGGTCTCTGTCAACTCTGCCTGAGGCCAACAGCTCCTGGCACACCCAATAGGGCCAAGGTCCCTGACTCACATCTGCTTGCAGACAGCACCGATCACCTTCAACCTTAATGCTCTGTCCAATGGGAACTGGAGACCTTGAGAAAATCATTCTACTCTCAGAGTCTCATCTGCAAAATAAGAGAAATCATACCTGGTTTGAAGGGCATTTATGAACATTACAGGACATATACTGAATCATTGAAAAGTCATGACACATTGTTGCATAGAAAAATACATCATGACTTTTAAGACGATCCAACAGATGCTGAGGAATTTATAAAATAAAAACCAAACAGAAAGAGAACAATGGTAGCTTCAGAGGACATGTTAACATTGCCCACTTGGAAGAAGTTGGGTAGAGTGGCAGTTATACCAGAAACTTGGGTTCAAGTCTGGCTTGGCCTTTATTAGCAAGAAATTACTCTGTCCATTCACTCCCTTATCCAGCATTCACACTGCGCATCGACTCTGAGGTTGTGATACAAACCAAGGAAGATAAAATTGTTTTGGAAATTTTAACATGTTCTACAAATGAGAAGTATTTGTTCCTGTTAGCAATGATTAATCATGTGTTCACAGAATCACAAGGCCCATAGAACCATACAGGGTCACATCACAGTGCAATGCTTGGGTCCCTTTGGCCTTGTCCCTTTTCAGTATCAATGAGTGTGAATGTCTCAGGAAGAGTCCCTGACCACTGTCTGAGATGGCTCATTCAATCTATGAAGGTGCTTGTCCTTTATTGGATTACTTCCTTCTGTCTCTTGTTTCCATTTCTCCATCTCGGTTCTGATCTTTGGGGCTACATGAGGTCTATCTGACACCTTGCCAGCCTTTCACTATTCAGAGACAACTGTCATGAAAGTTTATCCTCTACCTCCTAACTCTCCTCCACATCTTCTCGATGTAAAGTTAAGATGGGCTTCATTCACCCATAAAGGTCAGTCTGGGCTGCCAGGGCAAACGACCATAGACTGAGTGGCTTAAACAACAGAAATTTATTTCTCACAGTTCTGGAGACCAGAAAGCTAATATCGAGGTGCCAGGAGCGTTGACTTGGGGTGAGAGTTCTCTTCTTGGGTTGTAGATGGCTGCCTTCTCACTGTGTCTTATATGGAAAAGTGAGAGAATGAAAGCTCTCTCTGGTGTTTCTATTAAAGGCACTAATCCATCATGAAAACCCCACTTCATGATCTTATCTAATCCTAATTACCTCCTGTCTTATTCTGCTATTGCGTTACTAACAGGAATATCTGAGACTGGATGCTTTATAAAAACTAGATGTTTATTTGGCTTAAAATTCTGGAGGTTGGAAAGCCCAAAGGCATGCAGATGGCAACAGGCAGCTTCTGGTGCTGCATCACAACACAGACGACAGAACCAGAAGGCGGTTCAAGAGAGAGACCCAGGACCAGCCATCTTCCTTTTACAACAACCAGCTTTCACTTAACCCATCCTCATGAGAGTGAGAACTCACTCATCGCACGAGACAGCATTAATCCATTCACGAGAGTGAGGCTTCCATGATCCAAACACCACCCACTAGGCTTCACCTCCTAAAGGTCATACACTACCCAGTGCCATACCTCCTAATACCATCATACTGGGGGTTGAGCTTCAGGTTATGAATTGGTGGGGGAGGAACCACAAATCAGCCGACCACACTTGCCCCCCTACAAGGCTCTCTTGCTAAACAGAAGCAAAACTTATTTAGATAGTGAGTACCCATAATGCCTAGAAAGCACAAATTACACATATTGATAAAACAGATTAAACGGTTTAAAGATTATCACCATCTACATTTAAAGGGTCTTTTTACCTCAAACAAAAAAACTTCATAAGCCTGGGACAGGGAGTTCATAGAGTCTAAGAGAGTAAGGCAAGAAGACATAGCCCCACCCTTTGGTTCACTTTTCTTATGGAGGTTGTGACTCCTGAGCCAACATCACAAAATCACCATTCATTTGCTCTATTTCCTGAACACCTTCTCTGGACCAGGCACCATGGTACTGAAAACACAGCAGGAAAACACATCTAACACTTACGGACTTGTTTCTGCTATAGGAGTGAGATGGAATGAGTGGGACTCCAGACAGGGTGGGATATGGCAGATGTCCCAACCCCAGCACGCCGAGCACAGTGCCTGACCTGGTCTATGCTCAATGGCACAACTGTGTACAATGAGTGAAAACTACGTACTTGTTGAGGGGTGGCCACACATCTTAGCCAGGAGCCCACACATTAACTATGACGAAGAATCATTGATGGTCCCAGAGAACAGAGTCATTCAAATCATTTAATGACACTATTCTTGTCCAGAAATGATGACCAATAACTAGACTGGCCTTTTTGATGGTGACTCACTACCAAATTCCCAAGTCTTGATGACAGGTAAAAATATTTCAAATCTTTCATTTAGTGAAAAAGCTGACTGCAGCATTGCTGTCCACTGTCATGGTCTTATTCAGTCCAGTGACTGTCATCCTAGCATTAACTGACAGCATGATGAAATATTAAAGACATTTAAGCTTATAAGGTAAAAGGGCCATGGAGCTTTAAAAGTAGGCAACAATCTGGAGAAGTATCATCCTAAAATGGGATTCTGATGGTCACAGAAACAACTGTTATATTCAGTAAAACTCGGTTGCCTAAAGCTCCTGCCATGGGAGTCTGAGACAGCACACAGTTGAGGCACATATCAGTCACACAGAGGCTTAGTCAATGACAAGCCAAAGAGTCTTCCATTGAGACTGAAAAGCAGTTTGCTAGCTAGTTTACTAGCTCAGAAGAACTGTAACTTCTGTTTTCAAGTTTCTGTCAATCTATTGAACAGTTAGTGAGAGATTCTTACTGTTCAATCTTGGAAACTTTTCGTCTTTTTTAATCAGCTTTCTTTCTTTCTTGAAATCATAGCCTATGATTTTTAGCTATGATTCTAACTGAAATCTATTTCCTGTGTTGGAATCCTATCAATAAGAAGTTTAGAAAGATCGAGTGCCAAAATACCCACCACAATACTTGTGCATTTTTTATTCAAACAATTAGCACTGCCTCTAGGACACAATGTGGTTTACAACTTTGGTCATCTCGAACACCAAAGACAAGGGACTATACAATAAATGTATCTGGCCGTTTATCATATGTTTGTACTGCATACATTCATACAGGATGTATTGGGATTGGCACAACCACTGTGTTTTTTTTTAATCAGATTTATCAAATGTTAGGAGATTCTCCAATGTGTTTCTCAAAATTTCATGTTGTAGTGTTTAAAAAATCAATTTTGAAATATCACAGAGCTCTAGTTCAAAGCTTATTTAATAATATCTGTAGGTGGGACCAGCAGTTAGAGTAATGGCTGTGTCGCTGGACTCCTACATAGTAGACCGCGGTTCACATCCTGGACCCGATGGCTTAATATCTTCAAAAAAAAAACAAATCTTACAGGACAATTAATATTTCCTCTTTGGGTACAATTTAACAGGGAGAGCTTGAACCCCCCCAAAAAAAGACTATTAAATATACCTAGTATAATGGTAGCTGTGTCTTGTGCAGAACATAAAAATAGACCCTTTATATAGCAAATGTTTTAAGAAATACTTTGTTATGTGATTTTTTTTTTACTGTAGCTAAAACTTTCAATCACAAAATTTCTGAAAATTTTATTATTTCTTTCACCATCCTTATTAGAAATTATTATTTTTGTTAAAGATTTTTTTCCCAATTTTTTTCTTATTTCTTGGGCCAAAAACAGTATTTCTGCTAAAGATTTAAGCAGATAGATATCTAGTGTACTATATATGTTTGAGCTGCACAACTTAATATTTGGATACTTCATAATTAGCTTGATTATATCATTGATAAAATAGTATATGTTAGTTCAACTATATATTTATAATTTCTGGGAAAGTGTGGCTTGTGTGGGAGAAATAATTTAAGAGTGTTCACTAACACTGCCAAAACCTATTGTAAGACCTTAAATATCAAAATGAACACTGAAATGAAAAGATGTCCAACCGATGTTGGCTTCTACTTCCAGTCGGACCTGGCTGTGATTCCAGGCCCCATTCCACAGGAAGTCCTGACAACCTCCTTGGGGGACTGTGAGGAATGATGACATAACACCTGTGTGACTTCAGAGTTTTTCCCAGGAGAATCAGGGCTCAATAATGACATCCATATAGTCTATTTTTACTACTATCAACACCATTATATCTGTCCTTGGAGACAACATGCAAAGCCAAAATGGTGCTATCATTTAGGAGCTCCAAAGAGCGGTAAGGCTCCCAGAGAGCTGAAGGAAGTGGCTCTCACAGAAAAGAGCCCCAAGGAGTAAGGACTGGGTAGGAGGTGGATAGATTCTTTCAGGAGCTAACTCAGGGAACACACCTAACCCTACGGAGGAGATATTCCCTCTGCTTCAGCTTCCTCACTGATAAAGTGGAAGAATGTTACCCTAGTGGCGAGGAGGTTACATTAGTCACATTTACAATAACAGCTGGGGGCACCCAGTATGTCCTCGTCCTCACTCCAGAGATGGCACTTCTGTTCTTTCTCTTCCCTTCTGAAATCAAGGAGTATCTGCCCTGAACACAAACCTACACATAGAAATGAACCCACCTGAAGGAAATTCTACATCAACTACGAAAGCCTAGCAATCATTTAAAATTCCTGAGAGGAAGTGATTCACTAATTAATTGGGTTTAGAGACATCAAGCACCACTTAACGAATCACTGCTCCTTAAAGGAGCAAATATGATGACTGTCACTTAGCAAATTTCTAATTTACACTCCTCTGGGGAGACCAAAATGATACAAGCTTAGGAATAAATGTTCTCCCTAACATGCTCAAGGGTGAACAATTACCAGCTTCCTTAGAGAAAGGTAAGATGGGTCTGCTGGTGTCAACCAGCATGGATGGCAGGACACCTCTGTGTCTATGGCTAACCTCTGTAATTCAGAATCAGGTGTGGGAAAGTGGTCAGCACAGTGAACAATCGTCGAGAATCCACTGGCAAGATGTTTTGCAAACAAACAGCACACCCATGCAGGAAGATACTACAGAGATGAGAGCAGCTGCACGGGGCGGCCTCAAAACCAAACACACATGAGAAACACACCCATACCCACAATCCACAGTCTTACTATGTTCCTCACTGTGATATTAACACGTGTTCTGAGTCTGAAAAATAAAAAAATCAGAACGTAAAAGCTCCCTCCACCTGACACCTACCAATCACGTTTCCCAGAAATGTTTGTTACAGGAAGTACGTACCCTTCTCAGAATTTCTCCCATGTGTAGATAAGTATGCACATGTGCTTTATTGTTCTGTTTTGTTTTGTAAAAGTGGGCCAACTCTACAAAAACAGTACGGTAACTCATTTTTTTCAATGAACTGATTGTACATCATTCCATAGTAGTGCATATAAAGCTATCTCATTCTTTGTATTTTGCAATGTTTACTATTCATTTTGAAATAATTTCACACTTACAAAATAAGAATTTTAAAAAACAGAGATCATTCCCAAATTGTCTTGCAACTTCCCTAGTACTGACATCTTATATAACCACAGTATTATCAAATTGTATCGGGAAATTAACTTAAGCAAAGACTATTGCTTAATCTAGAGACTTGATTCAAATCCCAATAAGAATGTCTTTTTCCAATCTAGAATCAGTTCATGGCCAAATGTTGCATTTAGTTGTCATGTCCCTTAATCTTTTTTTAAAATGTATTTATTTCCATGAGGGAGACAGGCAGAGAGACAGAAAGACAAGTGCCTTAACAGGGTTTTCATGCCATGATCCATCCCCAGTCTAGCCTGCCAAGATCACAGGCCTGCCCGTGACACCATGATGCACAGGGAAGTCTCAGGCACAGACCCGGGACCTATCCCAGGCTGGTCCAGTTGTGATACCACTGTGGTACCTGGCCCATGAGTCTCTTTTAATCCAGATTCATTTCTTAGTCATCCTTTGCCTCTCCTTTTTGAAGAGTATTGACCAGTTGTTTGTTAGAATATCTGGTCATTGGTCTGACATTTCCTCCTTAGTAAATTCAGTTTATACACGTCTGGCAAGAATATGATACCGGTCACTGCTGATTCCAGGGCTAGGGCAAGTAAAGTACATGATGAGCCTGGAACACCCTGTGGTGCCAAACAGCAAGGCAGTGCTCAGAAAATGCTGCAGAGGGGCCAGCAGGTGGTGTGGTAGTAAAAGGAGCTTGAATTCCCACCTGGCTGACTACAGTTCAAGTCCTGGACCAGGCGGCTTGTTTTCCGTTTTGCTCTCTGTCTTTCTCTGGTCAAATTAAAAAATAATAATGACAATGGAATTAAGTAAATAAATAGTTCTTTAAAAAAAAATAATGCTGGGGAAATCTAAAAGGACATAGAACCCAACTTCAAGGACATCCAATAGTCAAATCTAGGAAAACTTGAGGAAAAAAAACTATGGTTTATAAGAGCTCATGAGTCAATACTGATATAAATATCAGTTAAAAAAATTATTTTGCTATAGGGTGCTTGGGCTCACAGGCAGAGAGAGAAAGTGAGAAAGCACCTTTCGGGCAGATGACCATGCTGGAATCCCTTCTCCCCTTCTCTCCTCTTGGGATTTTTGGCACACACACATGTGCCCTGTGTGATTTTCAAGCCGCTAGGTCCAAGACTACATAGCTGGCCATGTGGGACCCAGCCACCTTAACCTCCATGCCACCTGGCGCCCGGTGAATGCCTGTTCTGATGTTATTTGAAAAAAGGAAAGCTCTTCCTTATAGCAGAATCTTAATTGCTAAGCGTAGAAGTAATGATGGGAAGAGAAAGTCAGTGTCTGGCAGACACCATGGTAATCACTGTTTCCAGCAAGAATTATCAATGAATATTAAAATCAGTATGATGAGAAATAAGATATTTATATAGTTCTAAAGTATCTCCTGATAAAGAGGAAAAGAGAAAAACTTCACAGTTGAATAACTGTGAAGATGCCACCTTCGTCAAGGGATTTCAGAAGGAAACAGCATTGATAACACGACAAGACAACACCCTGTACCTCCTGAGCTAATGCGTGGAGGAGGAAACATCTCTTTCTTTTTAGTGACTACTGGGTATGTACTGTTGGCCAGTTAGGCTGTCCTTGAGGTTTTTACCAATTTATTCATGCTGTATAATGAATATTTTTTTAAACTTTTGGGAACTATTTTTTTTCTTTTTTGGAGAGTTTTTGCTATAGGGCACATGCGCTTGCCAGACAGTCAGAGAGAGACATAGAGACAGAAAGCGAGAAATCACCCCCCAGGGTGGGATGGCCATGCCACAATCCTTTCTCCTCCATTCTCCTCTCGGGATCTTGGACATGCACACACATGCGCCCAGCATGAGTTTAAGCCACCGGGTCCAGGACTCGAACCACGGTCTACTACATGGGAGTCCAGTGACATAGCCATTACACTAACTGCTGGTCCCTTTTGGAAACTATTTTCAGAGGACAAACTCCTAGCAAGGGGACTGCTGTACCAAAGATTATACACACACTAAACTCTACAAGGTTCTGCCAAACCTGCCTTTCAAGAGGCTGGTTCGGTTCATAAGCACCCAGTCTCCACCAGCAGGGCAGGACAGTACTCTCTTCTCTTGCCAACACTCAGCACTACAACTTGCCATAATTCTGAGCTGGAGCAAAAGAAGCCAGATGTGGCTGTGTCAACATCTGTGCAGGTGTGGTGAGGACCACAGGAGCTGGACCAACTGCCACACTGCATGCATCTAAGGACAGAGAGATTTTTTCTGAGGTTTAACAAAGTTGGGGCTCCAGGACAAGCTATAGGCAACACCAGGCATTGGGACAAAAGATACCAAGGAAAATTCAAGACTGTAACATATCCATTGAGTGACACTTGGGAGGTTTGCTATTTAGGGATGACTCAAAAGCTTGGACTTGCACCACGCCCACCTGGCCTCATCTCTAGCTTTCACTCATAACTCCTTTAAATGTAAATGATACAGACGTAGCAGTGAGGTTTCCCAGTCAAACTTATCAGTGATAATGATTAACCTTTCTGCCTATTTTATAACCACTTCATGTCATGTTACGTGAATTTCACAACAGCTTTGAGAAAGGCATTATTTCTTACCTTTACAGGTAACAAAGGGTAGAAACTGAGAGGAGGGAAATAACTTGGACAACATCACACACAGCTAGAGAGTGAGAAATACTCGGTATTTGGGAGGCTACTGCAGAGCTTATTTGGAGAGCAGTCTCTCCCCTGGCATAGGCTTCTCTTCCTCTGCAGGGCGATCACTGTCCCACACATAAGTGATCTCATTTTGTCTCTGCAGCCACTTGATGATGTGGGTACTCCTGTTAGCCATGATTTGCAAAAGGAACACTCAGATTTTGCCCTCACTATCAGTAAGGAGCGGACTTAGGACTTCCCCTGCTCCTATGCTGTTAAGGATCCTTCTCTCTCCTCTCAAAGACCCTGCATAATGCTGACTGCATTCTAGGCAGTCAGCAGCCCAGACAGACAGGACAGAGATGAGAGAACTCAGAAATTGGTCATCCCACCTTTGAGACAAGCAAGGGCAGAGAAAGGTGAGGAAGCGCTGGTACCTAGAGCAATGTCCACTTTCTCTCCCATCCAAATGTCCAGTAAACGCACAATTCTTGACCACTCACCATATGCAAGCAGGCTGAATTACACAGACCTGCTGCACAAAATGTCTGGGGTAAGACACCCATGTACAAAAACAAGATGACAGCTCAAGACCCAAATGATGACATTAGTGAAGGTGACTGTGGGCAAGATATGCAGCTAGATGCAAAACAGAAGAGCTGAGAAGGACGAACATGCCCAGGAAAGCCTGAAAGGTAACACCAGGGGGCATGAACCCCTGCATGGGTAAGCAAAGGCTGTCATGCTGGAGTGCGGGCGGACAGGTCACAGCCACTAAACACCCACTCAAGTAATTCTCCTCACAGGCATTATCTCTATGTCACAGACACAAGGCTCAGAGAAGGTAAGTAACTTGCTCAGGTCATCCAGTCACCCATAAAAAGTGGCCAGCTTCAGGGCCTGGTGGATATGGGAGCTGAATCCCACATGGCTGACCCCACAGTCTGAAACCCAGACCTGATAGACTGAAAACCATGCCAGGCATGTATGTGGAGATGAGGAAATAAAGGAGAATTAATTGCGATGTGACCACACTCCAAAGGGGGGGGGTGCATTCTTCCTTTCCCTCTCTCTATTTCTCTCTGGTGAGTATATGTACCCTATGGCAATTGAAGTGAAAAAAAGTGACCAAAAAAAAAAATAAATAAATATATATATATATATAGGGTCATGCTGTGACATTGTAGTTAAAGCAACTGGATCCCACATGACTTACTGCATGGTTCAAATCCTAGATCTAGCGGCCTGAGAAACACACCAGGCACCAGTGCATGCCTACCCAATCCTGAAAGGGGGAAGAGATGGAGGAAAAGGGATTTCAGCATGACTGTTCTCCATGGGGAGGGTGCTTTCTCATTCTTCCCCTCCCACACCCCCTATGGTGACCACACATGCCCTCTGGCAAAATCGACAGAAATAAAGCCAGGATAAAACTGGGTGTACCTAGAACTGAAGTCATCATCTAGCCAACAACCAAGCTTTGAGTTTTTGCTATAATTGATTAAAAAAAAAAAAAAACAAGGGAAATTGACAGTATAACAAAATCCACGAGATGAGGCTTGCTTGGACCGAACTGCACCCTCCCCCTATACCCATACGCTGATGTCACAACCTCCAGGGTGACAATATTGGAGAAAGGGCCTTTATGTAGGTTAGTAAGATTAAATGAAGTCATAAGAATGGAATGCTGATCTGACAGGGGCTGGGTCCATATAAGAAAAGACACCTTGGGACCAGCAGTGGGCGTAATGGCTATGTCATTGGACGCCCACGTAGTCAACTGTGGTTTGAGTCCTGGACCTGGTGGCTTAAACTCACACCAGGCGCGTGTGCGTGCGTGCCCAAGATCCCGAGAGGAGAATGGAGGAGAAGGGATTGCAGCGTGGCCATCTCCCGGGGGAAGGGGTGGGGGAGGGATTTCTCGCTTTCTGTCTCTCTGTCTCTTTCTGGCAAGCGCACATGCCCTATAGCAAAAACCTCCCCGCCTCCCCAAAAAAAAAGAAAGAAAGAAATGATACCAAGGGCCAGCAGGTGGCATGGTGTGGTAGTTAAGGCACTGGACTCCCACATGGCCAGGCCAACTGTGGTTCCAGTTTTGGACAAGGCAACTAGAAAAATCATATTGAACATGTGTGCATGCATGCCCAATGTCTTGAGAGGAGAATGGAGGAGAAGAGAGTACAGCATGGCCATTTCCCCTTGGGGGTGACTTCTCACTTTCCCACTCTCTGTCTCTCTTTGGCAAGTGCATACACCCTATGGCAACCATCTCCCCCCACCCCTGTAAAAAAAAAGACACCAGGGCCAACTCATTGACACAGCAGTAATATACCACTCAAGGAAAGTTGGACTCCTCGTGGCAACCATGTTTCAGATCCCCAACCCAGTCAGCCTGAAACACACCAGGCACACACACAAGTGCATAAGACCTAACAGGAGGAAAGGGATTGCAGCATGATGAGACCTGGCGCAAGGGTACCCCTCTGTCTCTGTCTCATTTTCACATGCACGCGCATGCACTCAGTAAATCTGTGCACCAACGAACTGTAAAGTGAAGGAAGAAAAATGTAACACGTGTACAAAGGTCAGTTTTGGATTCAATCAGTCATTATTAATAATGACAATCAATAAGAAATCCTAATGCACATGACGATTCATAACAAGTCGAATGTTACCCAAGAAATGAAGTTCAGCATTACAGCGACAAGATTGTTCACGTGCTCGGTCAGGAAGGCCAGACAATAGAGCAATATCATGGTGGGGAGCCACTATGGTCTGAATGCTTGCTTCCCCACAAAATCCACATTGAAATCCTAATCCCCACGGTGACAGTACCTGGAGGTAGAGAATTTGAAAGCAATAAGAGGATGAGTCCCTATGAATGGGATTAGTGCCCTATTTAAGAGAGGACGAAAGCTGGCTCAGTGGTAATGTGCTGCTCAGGAGCTTGTGGGTTCGGCTCCCCCACTGACCTGTACACACAGGCACATGTGTCGTGATCCTGGCTGACTGGAAGGCTGGGTGGAGGGAGGCAAGTCATAAGGTATGAGACCCTGCTGGGGGTACTTGTCTTTCTCTCTGTCTCTCATTCTCAGAAAAAAATAAAAATAAAAAAAGAGGAAAAAGATGACAAGATGGACATCTATGAACCAGAAAGCAGCCCTTACCAGACACCAAACAGCCGCCACGTGGATCATGGACTTCCCAGCCTCCAGAAATGTGAGAAGTAGATTTCTGTTGTTTACAAGCCACTCCATTTATGGTATTTAGTCATCGCAGACTAAGACGGGAGTAAAAGAAAATCATGGAAAGCGAACTGGCTTTACTCCATAGATAAGTCTGTCATGTTCCATGAGCATTTAGGGTGAGCAGGTAGCAGACAATTCTGGGGTCTGCAAAGGGCCCTGGGCAAGCCTGGGGGGCTCAAGGAAGCAGGTCAGAGTCGGCCTCTGGGGTACCAATGCAGGAAACTCCCCGAAGCACCAACCCACACTCTTGCCCCAGGCCAGCTCACTTCCCCTCTCAGTGCTGCCCCTGGCTTATTCTGATGAGGCTCTTTCCACCCACACTGTCACACGCCCCTGCAGACACTGTGGAACCCTGGCCACCCTGGGGACAGTTGTGCATCGTGGAAAACCCAAAGCAGCATCTCCATGTGCGGCAGGCTGTGGAGACAGGCTGTTGATGAGCCCCCTGGAGTGGCTGTGGGGTGTGCATGATGGGGAAGGCACAGCACGGCTTCCCAGAATGAGCTGCAGATGGACAGTGTGGGTGGCGGAGGCAACAGGGCAATGGGGGTGGCGGGGGCAGTAGGGCAGCACAGCCTTAAGGCAACAAGCTTGGAAACCTACTTTAAGCTCAATTGAGCAAAGGAGACAGGAGTAGGATATATAGAAATGCACCTGCATATTCACCAGGCTTAACAAGAGAACAGAAAACATACCGGCTGTTTCACAGGCAGAATTTCAAATAGAGAACAGACCGTGTAATGAACGTGGAAAGGGCAAAGAGGGACATGGAGGCACAGAGAAAACAGCAGCTGCATTAAGCTAACACACCCCTTATGGGTCAGGACATGGGAACGGGATGATCAGAACTGAGAAGCGCAGAAGGCCCTGCAGAACCTGCTCTGGACTGTCATCTCGAATAGCACAATGAAGCTGGCCCCAGGGGTATGAGACTAGAAATCCCTATAAGCTAGAAGCAACTGTAGCTGGGACAAAGTGCTGCTGCCAGGGCAAAGAAGTATGTCACGGTACCACTGTCAGGAACAGGAAGCAAATGAGAAGGAGCACGGCCCTCCACCCTTCCCTTCACCCACCTGCCAACAGCTTCCAGTCACCCTTTGAACAACCAGGTCTGGCCACACGGGGCCTGAAGTCCTCCTGGGCCATAATCAATGACCATTCATCGGCCACTGCTGCCTTTATACAGGGCGTGCGCAGGAGCAATGGTCTACAGATTTCTGAATAGCACATCAGACACAACCCCAGCAACCAGACAGTGGTTTGATGGCTCTGGGTGGACACTGAGCTGAGCTGCAGCCAGGCCAGAGGAGTACACCAGGTCTCCTGGCTCCTCATTGGCCCAGGCCTCTAGCTCCCAACCAAGCCCTCCCACCTGCCCACCAGGTCCATATCACGTCTTTTTCCTTCCTTCCTTCCTTCCTTCCTTCCTTCCTTCCTTCCTTCCTTTCTTTCTTTCTTTCTTTCTTTCTTTCTTTCTTTCTTTCTTTCTTTTTAATTGCCAAAGTGTGTGCTTGTACCAGAAAGGGACAGAGAGATAGAGAGGGAAAAGCATGCTACCCAATAAGGCATGGTCATGCCACGATCCCTTCTCTATTTTTCCATTCTGTTGGCATCTGGGGCATGCATACACATGCATTCAATGTGTTTTTCAAGTTGCTGGGGCTGAGATTTGAACTACAGTTGGCCATGTGGGATCCAGCTTCCTTAGCCACTATGCTACCAGGATGGCCCCATGCATCACTAATTTCTGTTGCCTGCCTGCTCCTGTAGACAACTGAATTTTAGACCCTTGATCAAGAAGGAAACCAGGCATGGGAGTCCAGACTGTATGTCAACTCTTTCATTCCCAAGCAGTGTCCCTCAGGTGCCAGAAGGCAGGGGCTCTTCAGATGGGGCAAATGCCTGCATTCTAGGAACAGGGTGGGTGGGGAGAGTGGTGCGGACTGGCAGTGTCATGGGGAGGAGGGGCAAGAGACCAGCAATAGGACACAGAGCCTGAGAGGTAAAGGCCTGTTAGTGTAAGACTGTAACATCAATGGTCCTGCTCAGAGACACATTATGGAGTCTCCATCTAAATGTGCCTGACTTGAGCCAGGCCACCGCCTAGTAGTTACGTGAGCTGTATCCCACATGGCTGACTATGTGGTTCAAGTCACGGAGCCTGGAGTTTGAAAAACACACTGGGTGCATGTGCTTGCAAGCCCAAAATCCCAAAAGGAGGGAGAGATGGAGGAGAAAGGATTGCGGCATGTCCCCTGAGAGGTGCTTTCTCACCCCCTGTCCTCCTGTCTCTCCGGCAAGATCACATGAGTGAATAAACGAACATACATGTTTGACACAACGTGACTTCTGTTCAACGAGGCCATTCTGCCCAGAAGGAAAAGTCCACTGTTCTCACTCTCTGCCTGATGTGGCTTTTCTGACCTCTCACTCATAACTTGCCTTTGCTGACTAATGTGGGCCAAAATTAAGTCCGTTAAGAAGTCTGTGGAGAATGGGAATGAATTAGCATCGGTGACATCAGTAGGAACTCGTAATTAGCTTGGTCCAGATATAAATGGACACGTGTAGAAATAGTTTTCATACGGGCATGCACACAGGCTCCTAGTCATGCTTTTACTTCTTACTCTTCAGTTGCGAAGATATGACACCCAGGAGGGCACATCCAGCACCCAGACCTTGGTTTCTAATCCCTGCCTCCAGTGAAATAAGCCAGGGCTACTTGGAGAAATGGCTGATCCTAGTCTGGGGCAGGAAATATACCAGACAAGGCCAGAGTTGCCTGTAGTCCCAGAAAGTATTAAAGTGCGAATAAAACAAGGCAAAGCACCCCACAATGAAGAGGCATGTCAAAAAGACACAGGATGTAACAAAAAGAGCTAGCTGGACCCCTCTGGGCAGCAAAACAGTCATACTGGATTATAACTGAAATAAATTCTCAATTATAAAATAAACATCTTCTGCAACCATACTGATAAAAATAGGAGAGAAGGAACAAATCTCCCATGCAGAAGAATTTCAAATGATTTATAAAGATACTCAGCAGTCAAGAAAGATGAGGCTAAATCTCCACTCCTTAAGTGTGAGCTATGCACAGTGACTTCTCTCCAAAGGGTACAAGACGAAAAGGAGGTTAAAACAAGTAAGTGACAGTGGAGAAATCTGATGAATGCTACCCCAGTCACATGACCCAAGTCAGCACTGTCAGCGATAAGTCACGTCGATAGCATGTACCCTTAACAGGACATGATAAAAACTTTACTTCTGTGGTCTTCCTCTCCCAAACCCATAATCGCACTCCAGTGATGAGGAAAAACATCAGAAAAATCCTGCTAGAGGAATATTCTACAATATCCCTGACCAGTCTCCCTAACATACGTTGAGGCAGGGGCTGCTCTACAGTACAGTGGTCATGCACTGCTCACGAGAAGCCAGATTCTGCATGGTGACCACAGTTTGAATCCTCACCTTGGTCAGCCTGAAATACACAGGCAAATTGAAGTGTGAATGGCTGGGATCCAAAGGGCTGAGGGGGAGGGGGTCCTGTCTAACCAGACCCTGCAGAGACATCTGTCTCTCTTTCTCTCTCCCTCCCTTTCCTCTCTCTTATACGCTTTATCATAAATAAATATCAAAATTTTTAAAGTTAATTTAAAAGCAAAAGTTGTCAAGGTCATCAAAAACAAGGAAAGGGGTTAGCAAGTGGCATAGTGGTTAAGGCGCTGGTCTCCCACATGACTGACAACAATTTGAGTCCTGGATCTGGCATCTTAAAAATCATACCAGGCCCAGGAACCAGCAGTTAGCGTAATGGCTATGTCGCTGGACTCCCACGTAGTCGACCGCGGTTCGCGTCCTGGAGCTGGTGGCTTAAAACTCACACTGGGCGCGTGTGCGTACGTGCCCAAGATCCCAAGAGGAGAATGGAGAAGGGATTGCAACGTGGCCATGCCCCCCCGAGGGGATGATTTCTCGCTTTCTGTCTCTATGTCTCTCTCTGTCTGTCTGGTGAGTGCACACGCCCTATAGCGAAAGTCTCTCCAAAAAAAAAAAAAAAGAAAAAAAGAAAAAAAAAATCATACCAGGCCCATGTGTGTGCATGCCCAAAATCCTACCAGGAGAAGAGAATGCGGTGTGGCTATGCCCCATCCCTGCCACCTCCCTCTGTCTCTCTCCAGCAAGTGCACACACCCTATGGCAAAAGCCTAAAAACAAAAACAATTTTTTTTTTAAAAAAAGAAAATCTGAGAAATTGTCATAGTCCAAAGGAGCCCGAGAAGACATGATAATAGATGTCGTGGGGAATTGTGGATGGATCCTGGAACAGAAGGGGAAAAATGGGTACAAAATAAAGAGATTTAATTAAAAGGAAAAAAAAAGTTTGGACCAGACCATGGTGTGGTGACAAAAGCAGCTGGATCCGAGAGGCAAAATGTCATCGCATGCATTCTCTGTGCAAACTTGCTGGGAGGATCACAAGAAGAAGCACCCAGATGCTTCAGTCAACTTCTCAGAGTTTTTTAAGAACCGCTCAGAGAGAGGTGGAAGACCATGTCTGCTAAAGAGAAAGGAAAGCTTGAAGATACGGCAAAGGCGGACAAGGCCTGTTATGAAAGAGAAATGAAAATCTATCTCCCTCCCAAAGGGGAAACAAAAAAGAAGTTCAAGGATCCCAATGCACCCAAGAGGCCTCCTCTTGCCTTTTTCTTGTTCTGAGTATCACCCAAAAATCAAAGGAGAACATCCAGGCCTATCCGTTGGTGATGTTGCAAATAAACTGGGAGATGCGGACTAACACTGCTGCAGATGATAAACAGCCTCATGAAAAGAAGGCTGCTAAGCTGAAGGAAAAATACGGAAAGGATACTGCTGCATACCGAGCTAAAGGAAAGCCTGATGCAGCAAAAAAGGGAGTTGTCAAGGCTGAAAAGAGCAAGAAAAAGGAGGAGGAGGAGGAAGACAAGGAAGATGAAGAAGATGAGGAAGAAAGGGAAGATGAAGAGGATGAAGATGAAGAAGATGATAATGAATAAGTTGGTTCTAGCAGTTTTTTCCTTGTCTATAAAGCATTTAACCCCTTTGTACAGAACTCACTCCTTTTAAAGAAAAAAATTGAAATGTAAGGCTGTGTATGTGTCTTTAGATAACCCTGTCCTGGTGGCATTTTTAATAGCCTCTAACCTTGCCTGGTACAGTATGGGGGTCATAAATTGGCATGGAAATTTAAAGCAGGTTCTTGTTGGTGCACAGCACAAATTAGTTATATATGGGGATGGTAGTTCTTTCATCTTCAGTTGTCTCTGATGCTGCTTACACAAAATAATTGTTCTGTTAACTGAATACCACTCTATAATTGCAAAAAAAAATTAAGTTGCAGCTGTTTTGTTGACATTCTGAATGTGTCTAAGTAAATACAATTTTTTTACTTAAAAAAACATGGTTGGTGCATGTGACTGCATGCCCAAATCCCTAAAAGGAGGGAGAGATGGAGAAGAAGAGATTGTGGTAACCATCCCTGTTGCAGGGGGGGCATTTTCTCACTCTCTATCCCCCCACTTTGTGATCCTACAAGTACAAGGACCCTCTGAAAAATACCACTTTAAGAATTACTTATTTATTATAATTTTATTTATTATCTATTATTTTCATTGTAGGACACATGAACTTATGAGAGAGAGAGAGAGAAAGTGAGAAAGCAAGCCGCCAGGTCCAGGACTTGAACTACGGTCACCCATGTGGGAGTCTAGGACCTTAACCACTATGCCACCTGCTTGCCTCTCTGTGTTAATAATTTAAAAAATTAAAAATAAAAGTCCAAACTTTAGTTCACAGTGATGCATCACTGATGGCTCACTTTTTGTAGCACATACATACACACACACACATACACACAATGCCACTACAGTGTGTAAGTGATATGGAAAACAGGGTGCAGTGTATATGGGAGCTTTCCAAACTATCTTCACAGTTCTTCTGTAAATCTAACACCCTTCAGGAAACAAAGTTTATTTTTAAAAGGTGTGTGGAAGGGGTATAGGAGAGGAGGAAGGAGAGGGGGGCACCTATAAAAAATGACACCTGGAATATTTCCTTTACTGTCTACATCCCTTGATGACTACGTGTACTGCTCCCATGGAACTCTGAGCATGTCATCAGCATGAGAAATAAACTGGCACAAACGTGAAATGGTCAAGCAGGGAGGGACCGTGGTGCCACTCATCCCCTGCTTTCTGTGACAGTTGAGGAACATAAGCCTCGAGGGCCTGATGCAGATGGCCAATGAGTGCTTCCGCTCAGCACCCATTCACAGAGTGCCTTTAGCGTCTCAAAGGTGTCACCAAAAATACCATCTCATCCTAATAATGATCTCTAGTCCTTAAAACAGCCCATTCTGCAGAGGAAAACCAGGCAGAAGGACCAAGAACCTGCCTCTCAGCCACAGAGCTTGCAAGTGGCAAAGCAGAGGCCTTGCACCCGGTAACCAGCCACTTTCTCAATCCCTCCCACTCCAGGAGGGGCAGGGGCTGATACTTTAGGGGGACAAAAAAAGAAATTCAAGGGAGGATGGAGCTTAGATTTATTTTTCCTTTTTTTCCCCCTCAATTCTATTTTTACGAGACTTTTCCTTAACCCAACATTTTTTCAGGTCCCCCTTCTGATTTCTCATGGGCTGGAAGCCAGGGCCCTCTGTCATACAACAGCAGAAAAATGCCCAAATGAGTCCTTGAGCAGGAAGGTCACTATACATTGCCTGGACTAGGGCAATTCCTTAGTTAGAGGAAAAGAAACTTCAGGTGTAAGCCATTCTGCATCCCACAGTGGGTGCACACCCACTATACGCATCCCTGGGAAGACCACGCACCAGAGAGAAGAGAGCTCCCGGCAGGAGAATGTGAGTCCCCGGCAGAGGCGTCATCGCTGGCAGCAGTAAGGGGACCAAAGCCTCCACTGTGCGGGGTTTCTGAAAGCCAGACCGCATCCCAGAAGGGAGAACGAGAGGGCCAAGTGCCCAGTGGGGCTATGTCCTTTACATTGTTACCAGTCAAGGACAAAAACTACTGGGTTGGAAGCTTTTTCCAGCTCTTCATATAAACCTGGAACATAAAAAAAAGCTGGTAAGGGAAAGGGGGGACACTGGAGAGGAAATGAATCCCAAGTTCAGAGGTCCCTGGAGGGAAGAGGCACCCACTCTTAGAGAATGAAGGGAAAAGGCACACCAGGATAGAGCTACCCGGATGTGAGGCATTTATATCAATTTAGCAAATGGTCTTCTCATTAGTAAGAGCTACTAAACATTAGCCTCAAATTAAATTAAGGAAGGAAAGAAGGAGGAAGGAAGGAAGGAAGGAAGGAAAGAAGGAAGGGAGGGAGGGAGGGAGGGAGGGAGGAAGGAAGGAGGAAGGAAGCAAGGAGGAAGGAAGGAAGGAGGAAGGAAGGGAGTAAAACCCCAGAGCACTAGCATGTACTTTGCGTCTTCCACGAGAAGATTTGCTCATTGCCATCACCAGTACATTATGTAGCAACCTCCTCTTCCCCATGGACTGTGAGGACTAAATGAGATAGCATATGTAATGCGCTTGGAACACCATGAATGCTTCATCTACTTCTATTATTGGTAGTATGATTATATTTCATCATCATTAAGATTACTATTAGCACCATCACAGCCACCACCTATACCACCACAGTACCATAACCTGATTAGCAGTGTCTAATACTACCTGTTAAAATTCCCAACACTTAGCATATCCCAGGAGAACTGACTGACCCACTGATACAGTGCACGAATAACTGAAGAAATAAACAAAGAAATGGACAAATTCCTGTAATATGGGAAGTATATTTTAAAAAGGAGGCAGCCTAGGCAGTGGCACAACAGTAATACCACTGAATGCATATCGAAAATGTCCTGGGTTCATATCCCTGGACTTCCCTGATCACAGGGCACATATGTACTATGCACAGGCCTGTTGTCCAGGCTAGCGGAGGCTGGGAGTGGATCACAGTGTGGAAACCCTGATGGGAGTGCCTCTCTCCCCTCTTTTTCCTTCTCTCTTAAGAAATAAACTATTTTTAAAAGGGAAGAGGCAGCCCAATGGGTCACTGAGAGCAAGACCAGGAGTCAAGATCTATTTCTAATTCCAGGAGCCTGACTCTGTGTGACCGCAATTCTTAATTGATAGGCTGAGCAGGGAGACAATGACTGATCACAATCAACTGGGCTTGGCTTAGGTAAACATTCTTGAGTCAGCACAGAGTGAACAGGCTAAGAGCAGACCTCATGGTACTCAACACAGGCCCCTTGTCTTAAAGATAGGGCTATTAGGATCAAAGGGATCTGCCAGGGCCCAACCCTCGAAGGGTGGCTCTGGGCCAAAGCAACCAAACTGCCCATAGGCTATGACATGTGATGTATGTGAACCAGCCAATACAGGTGTTTGGATACTCCAGGTCCCCCCGCCTCACATCCCACAGTGTGGTGGTGAAGTTTGTTTATCAATGTGATTGGGCTAGTAGATGCCCAGGCAGCTGAGTAAGCATGTATCTGGGTATGTCCGTGAGGGGATCTTCAAACGAGGCTGTCATCTAAATCGTGAGCTGAATAAGCAGATGGCCCTACTGAAATTGGATGGGCATCTTCCAGTCCACTGAGGGCCTGGGTGAACAAAAGGCGGAGAAAGGCTGGTGTAAACTGCCTGACCGTTTGAGCTGGGACACTGATCTTCTCTTGCCCTTGGCATTCCTTCATCTCGGGCCTTCACGCTCAGACGGAAATCTGCACCACTGCCCCTCAGTGCTCTAACCTCCCAGTCACACTACCAGCTCTCCTGGATCTCCAGCTTGTGTCAGCTAATATATCATGATTCAAAATCTCTCTCAATATGGATATAGATTGAGACTTTTTTTTGGGGGGGGGATTTGCTATGGGGTACGTGAACTCGCCAGAAAAGACAGAGAGACAGAGAGACAGAAAGCGAGAAATAACCCCTGTCGGGATGGGCATGGCCCTGCTGCAATCTTTTCTCCTCCATTCTCCTTTCAGGATCTTGGGCACGCACACACACACGCCTGGCGTGAGTTTAAGCCACCGGGTCTGGGACTTGAACAGCGATCGACTTCATGGGAGTCCAGCAACATAGCCATTATACCAATTGCTGATGTCTAGATTTAGGTATCTACATAGACCTTTGTCTTCCACTGGTTTGATTTCTCTGGATAACCCTGACTCATATGCCTGGATGAGAAAGAGCTTTATAAAATACAATCCTAAGCAGGGCAAGACCTTACTCCAAGCACAGCGCCGCACAATTCCCTTCCCACAAATGATGTTTAGAGGGATGCGCAGATGATGTAATGGTTATGTTGCAGGACTCCCAGGTAGTTGACCGCAGTTCAAGTCCCAGATCCAGTAGCTTAAAAAACTCGTGCCAGGCGCATGTACATGTGTGCCCACCCCAAATACCAAGAGAATAGAGGAGAAGGGATTATGGCATAGCCATTCCCCCAGGGAGTGATTACTCACTTTCTGTTTCTGTCTCTCTGGCAAGCACACATGCCCTATAGTAAAAAGCTCTCAAAAAATAAAATAGATAAAGTAAAATGGCATTTAGAGACAAAGATCCTCATCTCCAGAAGAAAAAGAGATGGAAAAGAAGGAAGGAGAGAACGGAAGAGGAGAGGGAGAGAAAGGAGAGCCAGGTGGCAAGGAGGTAAGAAGCGAAGAGGGTGTGGGTGACAGGCCTGCAGGGCAGGGGCAGGCCAGTTTAAGGGCCTCAATTCAGAAGATCCACATTCTCATTTGGGAGGCATGGCTGAAAAGCAGGGGGTCTCTGGCAATGCAATCTCTTCAAATCTCCAACTCTTTCATCTGTGAAACTCAGGAAACCCCAAAGATGGCTTTCCTCCCTGGGACTCCCTCTGGAGTTAGAACAATAGTTCTCTCCTTTATTCCAGCATGCTGCAGGTTCTCAGTAATCACGTGTGCAGTTAAGAGAAAGGAAGAAGGATGAGAAAGGGCTTTAGAAACTGCAAAGTCCCAAGCAGAGGGCAGCAGTAACTTTGTTTTTCAGAGCAGACTGGGGAGTCCTTGAAGGAGGAGCCCCTTCTGCATCGCTTTGACTTTGCAGCCCACACTGTGTCCTGAGAATCAGGCGACCTAAGAAAACATTCCCCAACCACATCCTATGCACTTCTCATGATGCAAAAGCTGGGACCAGAGGGAGAGTGAGACCCAGAGGTTGCCCACAAAATCTACAATCCAGGAGGTCAGAGCTGAGGGTCATGAAAATCAGATGCTGCTTTTGGGCATGAAATAAGAACTGAATATTCCAAAGCCTGACTTCTCCTCGAACGATAATTACAATTCTCATCTACAGTGCTAACTGTGGTAGTGGTTCATCTGTGTGGCCAGCTGCTGGGTAAGCTGGACTGAAGAGTCTCAGAAATGCTTTGGTTTTCAGGGTGCCACTGCTGCTCCCCACCTCTGCACAGCCCATGACAGGCACCACTGAGGAAGCTCCAGGTCTGCAGGCGTGACGGTGTACACTCAGTGTCAAATGCTATCAGAAAACAATTAGGCACTTTTTCCTCTAGACTAACCAGTCCCTCCTCTGCATTTGCTCTCATCTAATGACATGAACTGAACTCCGTCTTCATACTAAAAATAAACTCCAGGTCAAATGCAATGCAACAAAACCTCAAGCTGAAACCACAAGAAACCGAGTAATAGAGAAATGGGCCAGTGCCAGAGGTATCTTAAAAGGTTTCTGTTTTAAGTGGAGAGTCTTGAGTGGGCCAGATATTCTTTTAACACCATGGACAGCAAATACAGGAAGCAACCTCTACACATGTGCCTTGTGACTGATGGCCAGTGCTAGTCCACGACCACCGACAGGATGGCCTCAGCAAAGGGCAGAGAAGGCCAGCGTGGGAGTAGCAAGAGGGGTGACATCAAGAGATGTCAGGGGGAGGTGAGGTCAGGAGGGAATCCAAAAGAGCAAAGTGAGGCTCAAAAGGCAAGATACTAACCAGCACAAAAGAAGCCCATCCTGTCTGCATGTCTGAGGGGTGAAGGGAGCACAGAGGTGAGAGAAAACATGGTGAGAAGGCCGGGAGCTGCTCTGGGAAGAAGTTGGAAGGAGAAACAAATAGTGAGGCTCCATGCACTGACCATTTCCTTGGGCCAGGCGCCATATCCTCATGACCACCCCAAGTGGTAACTGATCCCATCTGTGACTGAGAAGAAAGACATTTGGAGAACTATCAAGAGCTCACCTAGGGGCCAGCAGATGGTGTAATGATTACATCACTAGATGCCCACATAGTCAACTGCGGTTCAAGTCCTGGATCGAGCAACTTAAAACTCACACTGGGCATGTGTGTGTATGTGTGTGTGTCCAAAATCCTGAGAGGAGAATGGAGGAGAAGGGACTGCAGTATGGCCATCCTCCTGGGATGGGGGGGTGGGGGGTGGGTGAGGGTGATTTCTTGCTTTCTATCTAGTTCTCTTTGTCTCTCCAGGAAGCACACATACCCTAGAGCAAAAATCTCTCTTGGAAAAAAAAAAATGGTGCTCGCCCAGAGCTATATGGGTAGCAGGAAGCACAGCTCAAGGTACAGCCCAGGTGGGTCTTCTGAGCTCTGAGTTTCCCTCTTCCATGGCAGGAGCAGTGCAGACAGCCCATGTGGGAAAGGTGTGACATTCTCTGGTCAGTGTGTGGCCCAGGTGATGTCATTTCCAGGCAAGGAGCAAGCAGACAGACTCCCAGAGAGAAGAGGGAAGAAAAGCCGCAGGCCCAAGTACGAATGCTTGGGCCTTTCTCAGGGCCCCCATCATAGGCCAGCCCTGCCTGGGACATGCTTAGGCCTGTGGGTCTGGGAATCTCAGCAGCACTCCCTCTGTCTTCCTACTCCCAACAGCTGAATTTGGGGAAATTCCTCTTCTTTGTTCACAGAAGAGAGGTGACACTGCCTGCTTTCACAATCATGGCATTGTTCTTCCAGATTTAAGATCCCCTGCTCAGTGACTGGGGTCCCATCTGCTCTGCTCCCACCTCCGCCTCCACCACAGGAAGAGCTCGCTCCAGCCCCCAGGTAGGACCCAGAATGGTGACCAACAGGAAAGGCAGCTGCACATTTATGTCCACCCTACTCCAAAAGCCAATCACAGGCTCCCAACACAACCCAAAGACTGACTGAGTCCTTGATGGCCAAAACAAGGCACAAAGTACTCCCATGGGAAGGCCGGTCAGCTGTACACATGACAGAGGAGTTTGGACACCAGAAGTGGAAAGGAGATCATGAAACGAGGATGACTGGGAGATGTGAACACACATGGGGGCTGGGCTCCCAGGGATGGAGACCTGCTCAGCTCCTAGCAGGCCTTATTCACCATAAGAGGCAGCGTCTGCTCCAGGAATCTTCCGAAGCATGGAGAAAGGCTTGTCCCCAGTGCTCACCATAAACCAGGTGAGGAGAGAGTACCTCATACGTGTGCCTGTCTCCCGAAACCCACTGAAGGCAAGGCACCTGCTCCCCATCTCTGCGAGCCACAGGGATCGGAAGTGCAAGCGCAGTTTGGAAAAGTTCAGACACAATACAAAAGAGTCCATAAATAGCATAACATCAGCACAATTCTTTGCTCCCCTCTGTGCCCCTCTTTCCACCAGTCCATGCTTTCTCAGCTACCTTTCCATCTTGCATAGTTTCTAAACTCACGATAGAAATCATGTTAGCAGTCTCCTTTTCATCCTGTTATTGCTTCTTTCCAACATCTTGTTTAAAAATCATTGCAACCAACCTCGTTCCTTCTGAATCTTTAAAAGCTTTCATCTTTCGATCTCTCTCTGTACTCTTTCCTTCCTCCCTCCCTTTCCATTTTTAATTTGTTTGTCCTTGAACATCCACAATGTGAGACCCAGCCGTGGATCAAGCTGTGTGCTGGATGTTGGGATATGTAACATAGTTCTCGTTCTAAACAAGCTCACCAAGGAGAGGAGGCCTGCGTATGGAAGGGGGTAAAAGAATTTTCAACCACGGAGGCACGTCTTCAGTTGCATGCTGCAGTCCTGTGGAGGGAGTAATCAACCTTGTTTTGCATGAGAGGGCTGGGTGTGACCAGGAAGGTGATTCACAAGTCATTTCCCAGTCAGACTTGGTGATAGGGGAAAGGCAGAGGGAACTGCCACCAAAGACTTCAAAATAGCCTAGTATGTGGAAGGGACCCTAAATGGTATAATTAATAAATTTTAAAAGAAAATCTCTTTCACTTGGAGCTTAGCCTTTAATTGCCACTATCTTATTTAATATGCACAGCAGTCATATGAGGTGGGCACTAAGACAATCCCATGATCCCCACGTACAAGTGAGTAAACCAAAGCTGGTTTCAACTTCTTGGTCTTTATCCCCTACAGCCTCAGACTTACTGTGGCTAGAACATCTGATTCAAGAAGGTGGGAGAAGGAAACTGGAAGAGAGGAGGAGTCTTCCAGTTCTGGATGTCCCACCTTCTCCTCTCCTCTCCAGTTTTTGGAAGACAGTGAAACACTACATCTTCAGGAGAAGGACAAGAGGAGTAGACTCCTACCGGCTTCTTCCTCAGCAAAGGCCAGGAGGGGAGCTTTCTAGACACAACCACCAGGCGAGTCAAATAATAAGAACAGGTCACGGTGAGGTTATGAAGCCAACCTCTCACGCACTTCAGAGCATCCCAAGAAGACATGCTGAGAATTCAAGAACCCAAGTTTTTTGAAAGAGATCATCAACTCCAGAAGCTATTTTTGATCCCATGAAACTTAGGAAGTGAAAATTCCTTACCTTAATTCTCCAAATTCCCAACCATTCCAGCTTTAGTTCAGAGAAGGACAATTCTCAAGTCCATCTGGAGTACTGTGTGGGTATGCGTTTTTTTTCCATATTAAAAACACTTAAATCCTAGGTATAACAGGATCCTAGAAATATATAAGAAAAGGATCATTAGTATCAATGCTCACTTTGAACGGATTTGGCAGTGAGATGTATCATTCATTTGAAAAAGTAAGAACATATTTGCCATATGCTAAATGAGAAATACCAGATGAGCAGACATTTATTGAGAAACTACTACAAGCCACACACCATGTTGGGCATTTTATATACATTAAGCCATCCAACCCATGAAGTCTATTTTGATACTCTCATATTTTGGCAGTCATATAAGCAGCCTGCTCAGACTGATAGCTGGATCTTTATGCTCCCCAAGCCTCTCCCATCAATCATGTTTTCTTTTCCTGCTAGAGCCTTTTCGTTCATCTCTTTCCAATAAGTCTAGGTAGAGAGGAATAAGAGACATATATGAGCCATCCAGTGGATGGTAGTTAAGGCAGCAGAATCCCTACATGCCCAAGTGTGCAGTTCGAGTCTTGAACCCGAAGACTTGAAAAACAGGCTGGGCACATGTGCATGCTCAAAATCCCAAAAGGAGAATGATAGAGAGAGTACTGCAGCATGGTCATCCCCCCCCGGAGGTGATCTCTCACTTTCCCTCTCTCTTTTACTCTCTCTCTCCCTCTATCTTTTTCGGCAAGTGCAGGTGCCCGAGAGCAAAACAAACAAAAAAGAAACATACCCAACAACTTCATTCTGAGAATGGCTTTCCCTGGATGCCCAACCCATCCTGTAGACAGTGTGATTATGTGAACCATGGAAGCTGCATCAGATTAACTTTGTTGTCAATTTATCTAAGTGCAACGCTATCATCTAGTAACATGTGATCAGAAGACATCACACATTACTCAGGGATCAGAAAAAAAATGTAGCCTCATCAGAGATTCTTATCCTGATAATCAAGATTGGCTACGTGACGTGGCTGAAAGGGCTGGGATAGTGTTAAGGTTTTACCAGCTCCAGGGAGACCCTCTCAATGACCCTAAAGCAAGGCCTGGTCCTCAGTCTGGTGGGCCCAGACACTGAGCTTCTCCTGTCCTTCGGGGATGGGGCAGCCTCAGTGTGGCACCCACTGAAGCCCCTTCCCTTCCAGATGCCCCTACTTAGCAAGCAAATGGTCAGTAAGATAGGGCTCAGCACAGACTTAGAATCAAAGACGCTGAAGGAGAATCTGTCCTCAACTCTGGGAGCAGCTGGCAAGATATCCTTGGTCCCACAGCAAAGGGCAGAGGTCAGGGGTCTTGTACTGCCCGCAAAGAATCCCTTACACCCCTGCACCCCTGCAGGAACCACTTGGCAACCTCTGAAGCCCTCTGGTCGCTGCATTCCTCCCCTAGATTGTTCGTATCACAGCACAATCTCCCACAGTTTTGCAAGCCTGAGACAGTACCGGCCTCCAACTATGAAGTGCTGGTTTCATCTACCTGGCGCTCAGAGCCCAGTTCCCAGCAGCACAAGGCACCTTCCCCCTCACTCAGAAAGTCCCCTGACCAGTGGCACACTCAGAAAGATGCCATGCTCAGCACCCGGCTCCCCGTGAACAGCCTCCCACGCTCCTCAGGCATTTTGACTGGGAAAGCACTTTTCGCTTTACTATCAAAATGCATTTGTTTCATTACCCAAAAAGGGCAGCAGCACAGCGTCCTCGCTGCCGGGAGAGCTGGCCAGGCTGCCGGGGGCCTTGGTCAGACTGCCTGGGTAGGTATCCTAGCTCCACTGCCTAAAAAGTCTTCCTAAGAGCCTATGCCAGTTCTTTGCCCTCTCCGAGCCTGTTGCTCTTCCTAAAGGTTTGTTCTTACTGTTAAATGATAATCTCTGCAGATTGTGCTACTTGGCCAGGCACATTACGAGCATTTAGAAATGTCAGCTCTTAGTAATAGCACTTAGGCAGATGCTTGAGCCTCAACTTCTCAGTCTCCTCCCAATAAGGGAAAGGTCTCCCCTCTCCCTATCTCACCGCAATGACTCGCTCACCGTGGGCGTGCGGGGCCCTGGCTAAGGGGACAACAGAAGCTATGAGCATCAAAGGTCCTTGGCTTCAGATGGGCTGTGACCCTTACTTCTCAGTTTACTCATCTGTGAAATGGAATGGATTCTAACGCTACCCACCTCCCAGGTGGGCTGCCCGGATTTAATGAGACGGCACACAGGAAGTACTCCATAAACTGTAAGGTTCTAGGGAAATGTCACTGATCGCAATAGCAGTGCTATTACACACTTCACGACAGACTACCCTGTGGGGACCCCACTGACCACCCCCCATGACCTCAAGAGGTCAGGAAAGCAGTACAGCCATCATGCCATTTCCCAATAACTAAAGGTCAGAGACACTAAGGAGACTTTCTGACACTGAGCAGCAAACGCAGGAGCCGAATCATCGGTCTGGAAGCTCACTTCCCCTCCTCCTTGTAACTACCGGTGGCGGGGATAGGGAGATGAAGGGGAGTGGACAGTGGGGGTGAGGGAGAGCAGGGTGGCAGCAACAACACACAATGTTGACTCTTACAGAGAGGGGGAAAAACCCTCTTTCCAAGGCAGCTAGATGGATTAATGGCTTTAATTAATGAATGTGCACATGCAAATGGAGCAATGCTCCACTGAAATGAAAGACTAAGATTTCTAAGTTTCTCCCAAGAGTGGCCAGTGCATTGGGGACAAGTGTCCAGAGTCTGCCGCAGAGAAAGACGACCACAGCCCACCTCATCACACCTGACCCAGCCAGCACGCCATCACTTCCCTGCACAGGGTCGAGATGGGGAAAATGGAGACTGGCCCAGCACAGGGTGATAAGACTCACTCGGCCATTGAGCAGAACCTGCTCCAGAGTCCAGCAAACGCGGCAGAAGAGTGGGCAGGCAGTGAGGACGGAGGCAGGACATGTCTCAGGTCCTTAAGGGGGAGGTGGTTCCCCAGGCGTTCCTGCCATTTTCTGCCTGTCCTGGGTTGGGATATTCATTTGCTCTGTGCTTACAAAGATCCCTGCACCTGACCTGGCTAAGCAAGCCACAGGCTTGCAAAGCTTTCCCTGATGATCCCTGGGACAGCAGGAGGTCACTGCTGAATGCAATGCTGTGCTCTGATGTGCAGGCAGTCTCAGCGCCTGTGACAGGCATGCCCAGGCCCCAGGCCCCCAGGAAGTGAAAGATTGAATGAGGATCCAGCCCCTAGCCATTCTTCTCGGGGATCTGCCCTGCTCTTTGCCAGAATTGTAAGAGTGTCACAAATCTCAAATCACCTATCCCTCTCCTTAAGGAGAGGCCTGTGATAAGGAGAGGCAGCCCCCGGGTGTAAGGCAGGGCTGTCAGAGAGGTGGATGGGAAGTTGGGTGGATGGAGACTAACTCTCAGCATCACATAATCAACTCCACTGCAAGAAAAGCAGCCTCACCAATGGGGCACGCAGCCCTGAATGGCACCTGGAGGTCGCCACCTGAGAGCAAAGATGGGAGCCAGGTCCAGTCACCCCAGAGCGAGCCAGCCATGAGATGAGTGACCACGTGGGTCCCTGACCTGGAAACCACCACAACATACATCCACTGTGATGGACCACAGAGGCGGACTGAGCACCAACAGGAGATCTGGGTGGCAGAAGATGGAAACGCTTCCCCCAGGAAGCCCTTGCATGCAGACCCTGGCCTGCGGTGTATGTGTTCCTCCAGTGGAGACTCAAGAAATGAACACAAGCACAGATACTGCTATGCTTTTCCTGGGAGGCTGGCAACACCTGGCTCCCTGCTTCCCAGCTCCCCTACTTGTGTGGCTTCCCTGTGCTCCTGGCTTCTGTCAAATCCTGTCAGTTTAAACACAGACGCACCACGTACGGCCTGGGACACAGACTGACCCGGCCAGAGCTGTCCCCCCAGTTAGGTGATGTGTCACAGTGGGCAGTCAGCTTAACCCCTCCAGTCCTCACCTCTAAATCAGGGATAGAAAGGGCAGCTGCCTTCCTGGATTGGGATAGGGGCTGCATTGCTTAGTAAAACGCGTAGCATGTGTCTGGCTTGAAGAGCACTTAGTTACTGTCAGTGTCTGACTGCTGTCATCACTCCCAGTGCCTCATAGGCAGTCTAGGTTTCGAGTCAGTCCTGGATTTGAATTTCAGCTCTGCTACTTTCAGAGGATATGACCATGGACAAGTCTGTCTTCCATAGGCTTCCATTTCCTCAATTCCAAAATGCAGATATACTCAGTCATTTGGGACCAGTGAGGATTCCAGGGGATGTTATAAACAGGGGGTATAGCAGGAACTTCTAACCATGAAGGTCCAGAGGGCCCATCCAGCCTCTGGTTAAGGGAGCTGGGTCCTACATAAATGGCTGCACAGTTCAAGTCCCAGACTTAGAGGCTTGAATGGCATGCTGGGCAGTGTGTATGCATGTCCAAAATCCCCAAAAAAGAGAGAAATGAAAGAGAAGGGATTGCAGTGTGACCATTCCCCACCGAGAATGTTTTCTTCTTCTCCTTCACTCTCTCTCTGGGTGAGCACATGTACCCCCTGACAATTGTTTTTTAAAGGAATGAAGGTTCCAACCCAAAATAAGAAACATTCTACAAAACAAACTTGCCTGGACACTTCAAAAACACCAAGGTCAAGAATGGCCACAGCTGGGTACTACTTTATAGTATGTTCATTCTACTCACTGGGGTTTATGCCTAGGATCAGATTTGGATACATGTGTAAGGATATGTCTGCTAGCTATTGGATATATTTAGACTAATTAAGTTCATTGGCAGAACAATTGAATGGTGGGGGGCGGAAGGCATGGAGGGCAACCATGGATCCCAGGGACAATGGAGGAGGAAGATGGGACATGGCAGAGGGTGGGGGATGGGGAATCAGGGATGGCAAGACAAAGGGCAAGGTATGCAGGATGTAAGAATTGGAAAATTATTTGCTGAGAACATGTATGTTGATATGCTTGATTGAACCAATGCACAGTGTATTTTGGATGGAAAATTCATTGGTGTGTTGTGATGGTGTATAGTGAATTAATGTAGAAAAAAAAATAAAAAATAAAAAATAAAAAATAAATGGCTTAAGACCAGGACCAGTAGGTGGCGTAATGGCTAAGTCGCTGGAATCCCATGTAGTCGACCGTGGTCCAAGTCCCGGATCCAGTGGCTTAAACTCACGCCAGGTACGTATATGTGCGTACCCAAGACCCCAAGAGGAGAATGGAGGAGAGGCAATTGCAGCGTGGCCATCATCCCGGGGGGTGATTTCTCACTTTCTGTCTGTCTTTCTGGCAAGTGCATGTGCCCTATAGCAAAAACCTCTTAGGACCAGGTGTGGCCCAGAGGTAACCAAGCTGGACTTACATGGGAGAGGACCCAAGTTCACATCCTGAGAGCTCCCTGAACACGTCAGGCATGTGCGCGCGCGCGCGCGCACACACACACACACACACACACACACACACACACGCCTGAGGCTTTGGCTGGCTGACAGTGGGGAGGATTATGGCACTAAAACCCTACTGAAAGCTCCCCTTCCCCATAGAAAAAATAAATAAATAAACTTTTAAAAATTTATAAATGACTGAAGAACTGTTGGAGATCTGGAACTGGGGGCGGGGGGAGTCAGAAAGGACATTATTGGGACAACTAATGAAATTGAATGTGGCCTGGGGATGAAGCAGTAGCAACGCTAAATGTCCTGAGTTTGGTATCTCACAAAGGTTAGGTCATTGTTCTTAGGAAACAGAAACTGAATATTTAGGGATAAAAGGGCCTACCTACGAGTACATGCATCCTATAGCAAACCCCCCCTAAAAAAAAAGCCTACCCGCCTACCCGTAAGTCATTCTCAATCAAGCCAGAAAAATACAATGTGTGTGGCATAGAGTAAAGAGTGAGTTAACATTTGGTAAATCTGGGTGTTTGGTAATTCCTCATATTATCCCTGTGATTTTTTTATCAGCTGGTCTGAAATCATATTGAAATAAAGATGAACAGGAGGTCAGGAGGGGGCAAACAGGCCTAAAAAGATGAATATGCGCTATCTTCACTGCAAGATGTAAAATATGCCTGTTTTCACAAACCCCAGGCCACCTTATTTACAAATGGTATGGTTTACTGTGTAGAAAACTATGAAGGATAAAACTAGCTTAATTTGAACCATCACTTTGTCACCACAAGAAAGACCGGATGGCTACTATAACCCACGGTGGGCCAGGCCTGGAGGACCAGCAGAAGACAATGTGGCTGCACTCGCTGTCTAGCAGGTAGGTGGCTGGCATGTGTCCGCTAACAGCCTCAGCAGAATTCCCATGGGCAGGAGCAGGGTGGCACTTGGCCCAAGGAACTGCAAGTACCGAGACTTTCTCCTGCTGTCAAGGCTCTGCACCTCTAGTGAGCAGGGGTGCAGCAGACTGCAAGGGGAGCCCGGGCCTGGTCTCCTGTCCTGTGTGCTCTTCCCAAGTCTCCATCAGCATTGCACACAGCAGGTGCTCATCATTTGTCTGCAGAGGTGCTCCCAGACACATGCCACCTTCTTTTTCACAATGTACAGACTATCCTGGGAAGCAGACCCAACAAACTCCATGTCACGTGGAGAAGAAAAAGGAGTCCGGAGTTAGGCTCTGAAAACCTTCTGATCCATTTTGGATTTTCTATCTTGTACATGACTTTCTCAAAATGTTTGCTTGTTTGTTTACTTAAATACAAACAAGGAAAAAGAAATCAGCCCGATGGCTGGGCGAGCCTGCTCTGAGCATGAAATAGCAAGTGAGTGCCTGCTGCACAGCACTGAGTCCTCCTCTCTCATTGGCTGGAGGAACGAGAGTGACTAAAGGCTCAGAATAAGCAGCATCAGATGTTCCTTGAGTGTTTTCAGATTTGGGCACCAAGAAACCAGTCCCTGTCTCTCTGAAACCCCACAAGTGCTATTGAAACAATGTAGGATGATCAGCCTTGGGTAATCCCACAATAGTCACCCTACTCCAGCACGTGCCAGGAGTTGTACACAAGCTTCCAGCCCTACAACCCCAAGATCTGGGACGGGCCCTCCAGATCCTTATTTTATAGCTAAAACAAAACAAAACAAGTGAGTAAAGGTACCCTGGTCTCCACGAGAGGGATGGGGAGGGGAGGGCGGCAAGTCTAGCTGCAGAATTGGGCTCCTAAAGCCCTTGTGTCCTGCAAGAGGGAGAGGGGGGGGGGACCTCTACTGCCCCCAAAGAATGGATTTTGAGTTCGACATTCCTGGGTTCCAAGCCAGGTGCCCTTGAAAAGTTACATGTGGGCCAGATAGCCCAAAGCAGTACTGTCTCCCTTGAGGACTGAAGGAGATATTATGGGTGGAAACGCTCTTTGAACTGTAAAGTGCAGTATGCATCTCACCATCGTAACAGAGGATGTGGTGGGAGCATGGGGAGGAGGGTAGCTGCTGGAAGCCCAACCTTATCAGGAGGTTTTCCTTGAGCTATGAGAAGTGTTTCACCTCCTAGTCCTCTACCTCAAATTCTCCTTTTTGCACCCACACTTGCGTTTAACTTTCCCTCACAAACATCCTCCCACTGTGAGCCTGCCAAATTATTAAGCCAACCCCCAAAACCCTCTCTTCCTGCCAGCACACTTAAGTTTTGTCACCCAGAACATCAAAGCCATCACTGTCGGTAAAAGTCTTTTTGATCACTTGAGTGACAACCCAGCACAGGGCAGGCTGTGTGTGTCCCCTTCTTTGGTGACCCCAGCTAGAGACGAGTGGGCTGGGAAGAACTATTGAACTGTACCAGCAAAGGCCCTGCAGACAGCCACCTGTCTGCACCTCTCTCTCTGGCCTTGGGGACTCCCTGCCAATCCTCTTTTCCCCTGGGGCCTCTTGCAAAGGAAGAGGTCATACTCCACAGCCTCTAGGTCTCCAAATCTAAAATTCACTGATTTCATCTCATCCTCATTACTCAGCCTCCACTTCCTGAACTGTAATGATAGTTCATTTACATATTTACATATTTACATACAGAAGGAAAAAGCAGCTAAGTGATTGCGTTCACACTGGGCTGTAGTTTTTGGTGACTCATAGGGGGAAAAAGAAACTCTCAAAGAAGAGGTCTCTCCATTCTCCTATTATTTAAATGATGTAAAGACTCTGAGCCAATGGGACCCCCTGGGAAAGTTCCATGCTACTGGGAGTGAGTTAGGCAGGGAATTTCCCACAGCGGACAGGTGCGCCAACTGGTGGGCTGGTGGAGATTCCCCTCCCTGAGAAAACACCTCACACGCATTCAACTCTCCATCTCAATAAGCCATCTTCTACACACCAAGAAAACAGTGGGCTCAATACTGGCCCGGGGCTGTGGTCCAGGAAGTCACACCCCCAGCATGAAGGTTGCCTCTTCCAGGAAACCAATGTTGAACTACCACCTACCCCAAGCCCCCTAGATTATAAACTCTGAAAGAGTCATCATGGCATATAATAATGAATTATTTCCAAAACAGTAAATAGTTGCTGAATGAATTACACATGCTGCTTTTATAAGGCTTAGGTAATTCTATTCCCCAAAATGCAGAGCACCTGTAGTGTGCTAGGTACTAGGGACAAAGCATGGACAAAGCATGGACAAAGCAGGTATTTGCCTATCACCAAAGCAGCTACGATAGTGCTGGCAGATGGCCCTCAGCCCTCAGTCCTGTTAGGGGACTGACTGCTTTAGCTGAACATGGTTGCCTCATTCATGCATTCTTCCAGGGGAGCTCGCAATCACTGATCCATTCCATCCAAGTCAGGATGCTTCGAAGGGTCATTCCAGCTCTGAGTTCCCATCTTGTAGGTTGACTTTTGCTGGGACAGAATCACAGTTCAACTTATCACACCACCCAATTCTGGCTTCTCCAATTTCTCCCCACCACCAGTTTCACAGTTGCTGATCCCAAAGGCACCCATAATAGACGTCTTACTCACCAATCTACATCTCAGAATATCCTTGCCAGGGAACACAATGTAGATCAAGAAGGCTCTTATGGGGGCCAGATGGTGGCATGAGAGTAAAATGCAACATGGTGAGGCTGGTCCGCATGAGAAGGTTCCAGGTTGGCATCTGGAGACCTCCCTGGTATGCCAGGCATGCTCGTAACCATGACTCAGGGCTGACTGAGACTGAGGGTCAATCACGGTGTCAAGGCCTTGTTAAGGGTGCCACCTCGCTCTCTCTCTGTGTCTCTCACTCATGGAAGAAATAAACATACTGGGTCATCAGGAAAGTCATGATGTATTTTTCTATGCAAAAATGTCATAACTTTTTTGACAGCCCAGTATTTTAAGAAAGAAAACCATGGATGCTCGAGCTCTATACCCCCCAAGGCGATGGCTCTAGGACCAGGAGCACAAACAGAACATTCCTGGACACTTTATTGGCAAGCATGCTGAAGCTCGTGCTCGAAGTTACCATCAATGAGTGAGTGCTTGAACAGGGCGGCTGCTTTAAAGTGTGGCTGAGTTGCAGAGTACTGAACTGGAGACCCACTTCTTCCCCTTTATTCCCCCAGCATCCAATGCAGGAAAGACAGTTGGTAACTTCTATTGAATGATCCAAGGATGACTGGAAGGGCAAACTGATAGATGGACCCACATATTTGGTTGAACAGTGACCAGACCTAAAGCTACTAGACAGTCAGGAAAGGTAACAATCTGGTATCAGTTAAATTACGTAATTCGTGTGACGTTTTATCTCAATTCTCAAGGGACATGAATGAAGATGATGACAACTAAGCTACACAGGGAGACCTTCCTGGAGGAGGTAATTTGTGATCAATAATAAACATACTGGGTCATCAGGAAAGTCATGATGTATTTTTCTATGCAAAAATGTCATAACTTTTTTGACAGCCCAGTATTTTAAGAAAGAAAACCATGGATGCTCGAGCTCTATACCCCCCAAGGCGATGGCTCTAGGACCAGGAGCACAAACAGAACATTCCTGGACACTTTATTGGCAAGCATGCTGAAGCTCGTGCTCGAAGTTACCATCAATGAGTGAGTGCTTGAACAGGGCGGCTGCTTTAAAGTGTGGCTGAGTTGCAGAGTACTGAACTGGAGACCCACTTCTTCCCCTTTATTCCCCCAGCATCCAATGCAGGAAAGACAGTTGGTAACTTCTATTGAATGATCCAAGGATGACTGGAAGGGCAAACTGATAGATGGACCCACATATTTGGTTGAACAGTGACCAGACCTAAAGCTACTAGACAGTCAGGAAAGGTAACAATCTGGTATCAGTTAAATTACGTAATTCGTGTGACGTTTTATCTCAATTCTCAAGGGACATGAATGAAGATGATGACAACTAAGCTACACAGGGAGACCTTCCTGGAGGAGGTAATTTGTGATCAATAGTCTGAAAGAAGTGAGAGAATGGAGAAAGGCCTACGAGGCAAGAAAAACATGACATTAGCATTAGCAAACTCAGTCCTGCTTCTGCTCAGCAGATGCGGTAAATAACAGTCCTAGGCCAGCCCCATGACCTAGTGTCTAAGGGAGCCAGATCGTACATAGCTGACTATAGTTTGAAATCTAGCTCCAGCAGCTTGAAAAAAATCTGCCAGAAACATATATATATATATATATGTGTCCAAGATCCAGACAGGACAGAGAAATGGAGAAGAGACTGCAGTATGACCAAGCCCCATTGCCCCACTGGGGGATTCTCTCTCTCTCTCTCTGGTAAGCACAGCCCTCTGGCAATTAAAAAATAAATAAATAACAGCCCATCACTGTGGCAGTCCAAGGATGTAAGATGGGGACCATTCTGTAACCATAACATCCATCACTGTGAAATGGTCTAGAATGTCCCAGTAACTGATGTACACAAACAGTTGACAGAAGGCCACATACATCACTGCATTTACAGGGACCAGCAGTGTAATGGCTATGTTGACTCCCATGTAGTTAACCACGGTTCGAGTCCCGGACCTGGTGGCTTAAACTCAAGCCGGGTCCATGTGTGTGCATGCCCAAGATCCCGAGAGAAGAATGGAGGAGAAGGGATTGCGGCATGACCATCCCCCAGTGGGAGGGGTGATTTCTCGCTTTCTGTCTCTCTGTCTCTTTCTGTTCGACTGGTGAGCACACGCGCCCTTATAGCAAAAACCTCTCAAAAAAAAAAAAAAAAAAAAAGATTTACTCCCAGAGCGGTAAGAGGCCATCCGGCTCGTGAAACTGAGGCTGGGTGATAGGTGGTAACCCAAGCTTCCAAACTAGTGCACAATTTCTTAAGTAATCTATTCCCTGATTATCCATAGTCACTTTCCATGCTAGTCTGCCATGCTTCTGAAGCAGAGAGGGGCTTGAGAAGTGCCTGGAGCCTCCACTCTGAGAAGGAAGCTTCATGGGCAGAAATCAATCACCCCCCAAAAATGTACAGAACCTGGGGTCCCTGCTCATTCAGGTGCCTACTGGGCCGATCACCCTCATTTCTGAGAGTGATGATGGAGAAACAGTTGTAGCTACTGAAAGAAAGGGGGTAAACTGGAGCCTGAGTTTGTGCAAACAACAGCAAGAGACGAGGGTGATGGGATAGCGAAAAAGTGCACTTGGGACAATTATGAAACAAGTGGCATACAAAGGCCGTCTGCTGGGTGATACCGTGTACTCTAGAAAACACTGATGCCTTTGGCCTGTTATCCATGTCTCTGAGTTGAGAGCTGGGGCCCTCAGAGGTGGCAGGCAGAAGAGACAATTCAAAGTGCAGACCTCCAAGACGAGCCAGGATGCCAGTGTCAGGCTGAAGGTCATATGTCACAGGGAGGCAGTAAAGCTCAACGTATAGGCAGACAGACATGGCCCTGAGCTACCTGAGCTGTAACCAAGGCTCCACCACTTCCTTCCTGCATGGTCTCAGGTACGCAGAGCACAGCACAGCCCCTGAGCCGGAGCCTTATCTGAGCTGTGAAGATTCCAATACAGACCCCAAAGTGCTGGCTGGAACCAAACGTGGCCTACACAATGGCCCCGACACCTAGTGAGCGTTCATAGCGGGTGCTGACATTATTAGAATCATGGGTCCTAGGCTGTATAGGAGCCCTGCAGCGCTGCCCACACCCTCCTGAGGCTTGATGAGACAAGTGGGGCAGCAGGAGGTGAGGCCAGAAACCCATTTTAACCAAAGAAGCCAGCCCTCTTTGATCGAGCACATGAATAAGGCTTGCGCATAGACTTGGGTTCCTAGCAGGTTTGTGAACTGTAAGAAAACATTAATGTTCCAAGAGTTCATCCTCTTATTTCACTAAATTAAGGTAACGAAGTCTCAAGAAAGCAAGAGCGAGACCAGGTGGTAAAAGAGCCAAACCAACAATGGAAAGGTGCTGGGTTCTCATCTGGAGACCTCCCTGAGGACATAACACACATGCCCGTACCTGTGGTTTAGGCCGGCTGAGGTTGGGGGCGGATGACGTTGTGGGAGTCCTATTGGAGTGCTTGTCTCTTTGTCTCTGTCCCTCTTCCTCTCTCTCTCTCATGAAGGAAATAAAATGCTTAAGATAGGGACTAGCAGATGGCATAGCAGTTATGTTGCTGGACTCCCAAATAGTTGACCGTGGTTTGAGTCCTGAATCCCGTAGCTTAGAACTCACGCTGGGCACCTGTGCGTTCATGCCCAAGACCCCGAGAGAAGAATGGAGGAGAAGGGGTTGTGGCATGGCCATTCCCCCGAGGGTGATTTCTTGCTTTTTGTTTCTCTGTCTCTCTCTCTCTCTCTCTCATGAGTGCATGCACCCTACAGCAAAAATCTCTATCAGAAACAAAAGAAAACAAAAAAGACAAAGCAAGGGTTTCATCTAAATTGACATGGTAAGTGAGAGGCAGGAAGAGACCCCATACTGGATGCTCTGAATCCCTCACGCATGCAGTTAGAGGCTGGGGTTGGACATGCCGCTAGGTCTGATGCTGCACAATGTGGAGCTGTCACAGCAGGGGCACAGGGCTGGGCATCCCAAAGCAGGATTTACATGCCACAATCCCTTCTCCTCCATTCTCCTCTTAGATTTGGGGCATGTATACACATGTGCTCGGTGTGATTTTCTTTTTCTTTTTTTTCGGTAGAGGTTTCTGCTTTGGGGTGTATGTGCTAGCCAGAGACAGAGACAGTGATAGGGAAAGTGAAAAATCCCCCCTGGGGTGTGTGGGGGGGATGGCCACACCGCAATGCCTTTTTCATTCTCCTCCTGGGATCTTTGGCATACACACAAGCCACCAGGTTTCAAGTTACCGGGTCCAGGACTCAAACCATAGTCAGCCACGTGGGAATCCAGTAATGTAACTGCTACACCATCTGCTGGCCCCAACCTGGTGTGATTTTCAACCCTTCAGGTCCAAGACTTAAACCGCCTTTAGCCATAAGGAATTCAGCCCCTTATCCACCTGTTGGTCTGAGATTTCTTTTAACTGTAGGAATCTGTATCCCTAGATTGAAATTCCAATTCCCATTCTATTGCTCTCCTTGAATTGAATGTAAGCTTTGCTACAGATTCAAACATGTAAACTCCACTCCTCCTTCAAGACGATGCTGACAACCCAAGCTGGCTTGTCCTAGTTAGCCCAGCCTTCCTGAGAAGGAAGCCTCCAGCTAGAGGAGGGCTCCAGGCACTGGATGATTGACAGGCAGAGAGAAGCGGGCCTGGAGCCTCTCAGCTCCGCAGGATGTGGTGTGTGAAGCAGTAAGAGAAAATCAGAGAAAGCTCTCGAGAAACAAGCGACACCACAAATAGAGGCTTCGCAGGAACACACAGGGACTTTTCTTCGTTTTTAAAGTGAGGGAGCCCTAAAATAGTTGAAGGAGTTGTGTCTCAAAGCTTTCTGAAAAAAAAGCCTGCCATTGCTCACAAGACAAATCGAGGGAGACAAGTGTTAAGTATGAAGTTAGAAAGACCACAGGGCCAGCTCAGGCTGCACACAGAACTCGCCATGTGAGCAGCGGTGTTTCCATCCCAGCCATCAGTGCAGGAGCCAACACACTAATCAGCATTTTGCACAAAGGCCCGATTCTGCAGCTCACTCATTTAAGCACAGGCTGCCTTACAAATGGCTGGACTTGAAGGCATTTACATGGAAAGTAACAAACTTGGCGAGAGGGGTGGCCAAAGTCAGCATTCCCAAAGAGAGAAGGTAAACAAGCAGATGAAAAAAAAAAAAAAAAAAAAAAAAAAAAAAAACCTAACAAGATACCATTTTGCACCTATTGAATTATAATTTTTTTAAAGCTAATAATACCCAGTGTTGATGAGGTTGTGGTGAAACTGGCACAGGCACATGTTGATGGAGGCAGCTAAAACCCTATTTAAAAGTAATTTGGCAATTTGGGTCAAGAGTCATAAAACGGTGCCCTTTGGTTCAATAATCCTCCTGCTGAGAATCTGTCCAATGGATTTTCCAAGAAGAGAAAGTTATGTGTACAAAGATATTGACAGCACCCTTAAGTGTAACAGCAAGCAACTAGGAATAGTACTTTTTAATTTCTTCTTTTTTTTAATACCAAGGGTGTGTGCATGTGCAAGAGAGGGAGAGAAAAAACACCCCTAGTCATGCCACCATCTTTTCCCTCCACTTCTCCATCCATCAAGTTCTTGGGCACACACGTGCATGTTTGACATGTGTTCTCAGCCACTGGGGCCAGGACAAGAACCCCAGTCAGCCATGTGGTAACCAACTGTCTTTGTGCTTAACCCCTGTGCTGCAGGGATGGCCTAGAACTTCAATTTTCAACCACAGAGAATCTGTTCATAACATGATTTATCGATTTAGTGAACCATGCACACTCTTTAACAATTTATGGGGCCAGCAGGTGGCATGGTGGTTAAGGTGCTGGACTCCCACATGGCCAACCTCTGGTTCAAGTTCTGGACCTGGTGGCTTGCTTCCTCACTTTCCTACTCTGTCTCTCTCTGGCAAGCACACATGCCCAACAGCATATTCAAGTAAGATGGAAAAAAATTAAATTAAATAATTCTTTTTAAAAATAATAATTTATAAGGTACTTTAATAAAATGAAAAAATGCCTATAATATAATGTCAGATAAAAAACAAACTACCAACTACCCCCGACACAAGCCTATATAAAACAGTAAATAATATACCGACAGCACATCTCAGATCAAGACAGTCTGATGAGTCAGGGGATGGATACTGATCCGACTCTCTCGTCCATTTCCACTCCTCAGGGTCGCGATGCTGTCTGTGCATTAAAGGACAGCAGAGGTGATGAGGCTGTTTTACTGGTAAAACTTCAATAACCGTACAAAGCGACACAGGATAGAACCCTGAGGCACTAGCAACCAAACGCAGGGTATGAGACACGATCAAACTCAGAGGCATTTGAGGATTAAGTCAAAGAAACCTGATCTCTAATCAGAGAACGGGGTCAAATATTAGCGACGTCAGCTTGCCAGGCCCGCTGCGTCTGCTGCTTCTGAGCATCTCAGCCCCGTGAGATCTAGTCCTCTTCCTTCTCTCCCCACTGTGCTCACAGGAACAGGAAAACCACCTCTGCGTTTATGTAAATGCCCACCCTCCTAAAACACAAAACAGGCCTGGAAATGACTTCAATACAGAATTTCCTAAGTCTTTTTAGAAAAAGCAGCTTGGATCAGTGGATGGCATAATGGTTACATCACTGGACTCACACATAATTGACTGCGATTTGAGTCCTGGACCCGGTGGCTTAAAACTCACGCTGGGCGCGTGTGCGTGCATGCCCAAGATCCCGAGAGAAGAACGGAGGAGAAGGGATTGCGGCATGGCCATCCCCCCTCGGGGGTGATTTCTCGCGTTCTGTCTCTCTGTCTCACCCTGTCTGTCCAGCAAGCACACGAGTCCTATAGTGAAAACCTCTCCAAAAAATATATATATATATACATATCTCTCTCAAAAAAACAAAAAGAACAGGTTGGAACAGTTTCTGCACACAGCATTCCAAGCCATACAGAAATTCAGTCCTCGACAGTTTTCCAGTGTGCATGGCAATCCAGCACCAGCTGTCCCCTGTGGCAGCGCAGGCAGGGGTGAACAAGGAGAGGGTTGCACTCTGGAGTCTTAAGGGACCTAAGTCTAGTCTTGACCCCAACCCTACCAGTCTGTGCCTTGGGCCAACTAATACACCCCATGACCTCGGTGTTCACATCCATAAAATGGGGCCATTTGAGCACATGTTGAGGTGGTGCGGCAGCTGGCAGCAGTGGGTGCTTATGAAGGAGTGGTTCTTGCTGTCACTCTCGCTCCCTGGTCTCCTTGTCCACTGATTTCATCTCCCAGGTCTTCACACGTCATGTATGCCCTTGTGGAGGGAGGGCACACAGGCCAATGACTAACTGCCGCCAACATCAGGGTCACAGGAGCTTCAAAAAGCAGGATCCTTAGTCCTTTCTAGCACAGTTAAATCAGGTTCTCCAGGGAGTGGAGCCTGGCAGTTGTTTTTTGAAGCAGATCCCACCATGCCCTTGGGATGGAGAACTTCTTTTTTCTTTTTTGAGAGGTTTTTGCTATAGGGCACGTGTGCTCGCCAGAAAGACACAGAGAGACAGAGAGTGAGAAATCAACCCCCAGGGAGGTGGCCACACCGCAATCCCTTCTCCATTCTCCTCTCGGGATCTTGAGCATGCACGCACACGTGCCTGGTATGAGTTTAAGCCACTGGGTCCAGGACTTGAACCACAGTCAACTACATGTGAGTCCAGCAACATAGCCATTATGCCAGCTGCTGGTCCTGGGGCATTTCTAATTCAAGCAGAAGAACCAACAATTTTGCCTCCAAACCCAAGAGGGCAAGGTGGGAGTCTTCTTAATTTATTTAGGCCACAGTTCAACAGTTCCTTTGGGAACACTGTTGTGCTCTGAATGACCCGCAAATGGCAAGGGATTCCCCGACTCCCTGACCTCCTGGGAGCAGCAAACTGAGCTAGCTGGAGTGGCCTGCCTGCAGAAGCCTCTGGGAAGCACCTGGCCAATACAGGCAATCACCTCGTCAGGTCAGGCATGAATGCAGTCCCTGGGGCGGAACTTCACCTGGGGTGCAGCTGTGGTCTTCCTGCAACTGCCTAATGCTGGGGTGCAGAGCTGTGGCTGAGGAACCTGCAGGGCTCCACAGGGAAAGGCCTCTGAGGAGGCCCAGGCTAGATGCCCTGCCCCTCCCAGGCCCGTTCAAGGGAACGGGCAGCTCTCAGAGTGGCTTTTCCAAGGGAGGTCTGAACAGAGGAGGGGCTCGCTGGGCCACCTTCAACACTCCCACATGCACAGACTCTCATTCTGCATGATTGTTCAGAGGCCAGCACGCTGCGCATCCTTCTCCAGGATTCCTCGGAAAATGCTTCCAAGGCCTAAACAGCAAGTGACAGTTTCCATCACACCAATGCCAGGCTCAAGACCCACAGTACCTCCTGTAACCCTCACAACAGTGCATTGAGGTTAATGCTGTGCTTATCCCCATTTCACAGATAGAGAAAGTGAGGCACTGAGAGGTCGGCTGCCTTGTCCAAGGTCACACAGCAGACTGGAACTTATGGTCTGCACAGATTCCAAGGCCGAGCTCTTAAATGTCACACTGCAGTGCCCTGGCCCAAGCGCTGCTCCCTGCACTAAGTCCTCCCTTTAGTCAAAAAATATTAAGCTCCTGCCCTGAGATGGCCCAGGGCAGAAGGCTGGAAATAGTCCCTGAGAAGAAACCCTACCCATCCTCAAGAACTTCCTCAAATCTTCACCTTCTCATAAACCATCCCAAATGGATCAAGTACTCCAGTAAACCTCTCAGCAGTGTAGACCTGGACACCTCCTATGGTGGCGGGGCGCAGACAGGGCAGTGAAGCAGGGGGCTCACAGTGTACCTGTGGGATCAGGCAGACCTAGGAGTGAAGGGCAGCTGCTCTGGGACTCTGCGTGACCTTGGCAAGGCCCTCGTTGGCTGGCTGCCGCAAGCAGGAACAATAACAGCAAATGAGAACCCATCAGCAAGGAGCTCAGCCCTCCACAAAACACCGTCAGGCAGCAGCTCAGAGCAGGGTCAGAGAACATTTCCTTTCAGAGCCAGACAAGACATACTTTAGGGTATGTCTCTAGGGTCTATAGGGTCTCTGCCGTGACTAGACTCTTACTATGGCATCATGTACCATATGTAAACGAATGGCCCTAACATGGTTCCAACAAAACTTTATGTTCAAAAACAGCCTGCCAGCCTGCCAGCCTGCCCCTGGAATGACACATGTGATGGAGCACACAACATTAGCTAAGTGACAGCCTGCTCCTTCACTCTTTCAGCTCTTCTTTTTTAACTCATGGTAGAGTACACATGTGCACACTTGAAAGTGACAGAGAGACGGAAAGAGATGGCCGGGGTCTGTCATACTGTGATCCCCACGTCCAGTCCTCCGGTCCATCTGATCTTGGGCACCTGTGCGTGTGCCTGGCGTATTTCAGGCTGCCTGGACCGAGGCTTCAAGGTGCGGTTCTCAGGGGCTTTGGCTTCTCTCCGCAGTGCACTGCTCTGCTCCATGGAGCCAGCCTGTTTTTGCCTTTTCTTTCGTCCTCCCTCCTCCAAAGCACTTAAGACTTTAAGGGACTGATGCTCCCCAGCTTTTTAAGATTCCTGGTCTTTTTCTTTGTTTGTTTGTTTGTTTGAAGGAGATCCTGGGTGGCTTTATGTAACCCTATAGTGTCCTTAACCAGGGTCAAAACCCCTATCCTAAGTCCTCCCCAGTCCCTGCTAGGCTGTGACAGAGGGGTGGGGTCTGAGTGAGAGAAAAGGGCAGGACCTGGAGGGTCCAGAGGAGTGTGAACTCAGACAAGGGGCTGGAGCCTGTGTTTGACATTGGAGTGGACTGGGGGATTGGGAAGTCAGAGAGGAAGGACAAGCCAGGCAGGGCAGGGGAGGTGAGTGAGCCAGACCCCTGGATGCGAATCTTGCCAACACTGTTGGGCTCCTTCTCTCGTTCTTCCAAGGGCCACAGGGTGTCTGAACATGCCAGCTTCAGGAAGAAAGGCCCGTGAGTGCTGGAGACCAGGAACTCACAGTCCTGGCCTCACATTCCTCCTATGGGAAGCCCCTCCCAACCCATCCATGCAACTGGTTCTCATCACCTCCTGGGCCCACTGCAGGGAAGACCCTCCCAGTGGATACACAGCACTGTTCCTGCTCACTGCTCCACAGACGGACTCCATCCTGGGCACCAGGCCTAAATCACCAGCCTTCGCAGGTGGGACCTGAGTGACCTTGGGCGTGTATTTTATTTCTTGACCTGCCTATTTGTCATCAGCAGGTGACACTTATCCCCATTAAAAGCATCCAACTTGCAGTCGGCCTGGGGTGAAAGCCACAGGAGCCTCCAGGAACAAGCACTTAGGACCAAGCATCGCCAAGTGTCTCTACCTCCAGGGCTGACCTCAGTGGCCTGCTCGGTGTTTCCCCCGCTGGAAAACAGTCAGATTCCCAACCACCCCATAACTGGAAGCGCCAGACCACAAAACCTGGGAAGTCTTTGGTGGCACAAACAAGAAGCTGAGAAAGTCAGGTCACCCCAGGGCTCTAGTCACATGCCGTTCAGTGGGAAAGCACCAGTCACAAAGGACTTTTAAATTTAAACCCATTAAAACTCACTCACAGTGACGTTAGAGCCCCTCAGTCACCGCAGGGCCATTGTAAATGTTCAGTAGCCCTATGTGGCTGGGGATGACCAGGCCACAGTGCAGGGCACAGAGCAGTTCACACCCAGAATCCTCCCCACTGCTCCTGAGCTGCCTCTAAGGCTGAGAAGAGGGGTAAGCCCATATCCCTGTCCTGTGCCCCAAGGCATGCCCAGTTCCCAGAGGGGTGGTAGAAATCACCTCCACAGGCAAAAAAAAAAGGGGGGGGGGGCACTGCTCAGAAATTAAGAAAAAGGGGACAGCCAATGGTAAGGGTGGTTAAGGCAGCTGGATCCCACATGGCCAACTGCATGGCTTGAGTCCCAGACCTGACTGCGTGAGAAGCACACGAGGTGCATGTGTATGTGTGCCCCAAATCCCAAGAGAATGAAGAAAAGGGATTGCAGCATGGCCATACAACCTCAGGGGGTCGGAGGGTTGGAGCTCTGAGACTCAGGACAACTCTGCCGCTGCCTCGGTATCTGGCCCTGAGCAGTTTAGAGGGCCTGGGAGTGCCTCTTCCATATGATTGATGTGAAAAACCTCTCCCTGCCTCTTTCCACAACTTTGGGACCACTAAGTGACACCATGATGGATGTAATCCCAACACCATGTGGTAGCAGCACTGAAAATAACAACCACTGTTAAAGAAGGCATCTCCTGAGGCCTGCTTTTTGGCACAGCAGCAGAGCAAGGCTCAGGGGAGGCTGGATCCCATGTGGGGACTGTGATCAAACCTCTCAGCCCAGTCAGCCAGAAACACACCAGGAAACACGTGAGGTACACGTGTGACTGCCCAGGATCTATCAATGGCTGGAGGACAAGGAAGGGAATCACGGCATGGCCATACCCCGTGGGGGATGCTCCTCGCTTCCTCATGTATAGGCTCATGTATAAGCTCAAATGCTCTGTCATGAATAAAGAAAAAACTGCATCTCTTAGATCGTATTATTACCTTTCTTGCCTCATCATGGAAACACCAGCTGTAGTGACCCACCAGCACTCACGGGGACTCTTCAACACAAACTGAGCAGCTACCCTGTCAGCTTGCTCCCTCTAGAACCCCGAAAACTGGACTTCAATGAGGCCACTGACTGCGAAGTTCTCTATCACTGGTTTTTCAGCCCCGACTCTGCAGGGCTCTTGCTGTCAGGGTGAGCTCTCCAAAATGCCAATCCCGTAACTTCCCTGCTTGTCCTCCTCCTCCAAGGTCTGCTTCATCCAGAAGATTTGGGCACTCGGCAGAGGAGCTGGGTGCCCTGCACGGCCTGTTCATCTCCTGCTCTGCCCCAATGCCAGTGTGGCTGCTCCTTCATGAACCAGCCCCATGAACTGGCCCCCTAGACAGACCCACCACTTTACGCTTCCTCATCTGCCTGAGTGACCCCTTCCTCTGTTCATTTGCCAAAGGGCACATACGCTGGAGAAAAACAAGATGGGGGGAGTGAGAAAGCACCTCTCATAGGGCATGGTCATGCTGAGATCCCTTCTCTTACAAATCTGTCTCCTTTCAGGATTTGGGGCATGCACATGTACCCAGCCTGTTTTTCAAACTGCCAGGTCTAGGACTTGAACTCCATGGTAGGCCATGGGGGATCCAGTGATCTTAAATACCATGCCATGGGCTGGCCTGATGCCTTCTAATTCAGCCTTCAAAACTCAGCAGGCATCCCATTTTCGGAAGGTGCCCTGGGTTCATATCCGAGGGGGTCTCATCTTGCTTTCCTCAGTGACCCCTCTGGTCATGTTCTGTATGGTTCCCCCAGGGCCCCAAGGTTTGCTCCGGTCTGGTGCTATGGAGCTCCCTAACATGGGTCTCTCTGTTAAAACAAGTGGAGCATAGGCCCAGCAGCTGGCATGGTAGTTAAGATACTGGGCTTCCACATGGCTGACCACGGTTCAAGTCCCTAATATGGTGGCTTGAAAATCATGCTGGACCTGTGTGCATGTGTGCCCAAAGACCCAGGAGGAGAAGGGATTGTGACATGGCCATCCCCCACTGGGTGATGTCTCACTTTCTCTTTCACTGTCTCTCTATCTCTCTCCAGCAAATACACACACCCTATGACAAGAGCCTTAAAAGACAACTGCCCACATGGTCTATAGAAGTAGACTATCCAAAATGCATGAGAAGTACCAGCAACTGATGCTCTGAGGGCAGGGAGGAGACCAAGGAACCCAGCTGGCGCTGGCTTTGAGTGGGGTGAGCAGAACTGCGTCTTCAGCTCCCATAACTTTAGCAGGCCCATGCCACCTTCCTTGGGACGAGTGTACTTATGATAAGCAGGCTGAGGAACACCAGCACCACCAACGACTCTGAAGCTGCTGGCCGCCTTGGGGACTAAAATCAACTGTCCTGGGGTAAATCCTCCCTCTGACTGAGGCTGGGAGAGAAGCTGCCTTCCCACAGTGAGTCTAACAGCCCGTCTGCAAGCAGAGTGGACATCATGCCCACCTAGGGAAAAATGTTAACATTGGCGAATTTGGGCAAAGTCTAGGCCAAAGTTCTTCTTATGATTCTTATGACTTTTACTCAGTATTAAAGTGAAATCATGTTTATAGCTGTGTTTTCACTGTTTAGGTTAAAAAGAAATCATTTTCACTTAAGACACGAAAAAAGAGGTGAAACCACTGAAGAAAAGGGTGTCCAGAATCAAGGACAGACTGATCTCCCGGGAATGCTGGGCCTGGGGGGAATGCTGCCTCTCCTCACCACTGAAACCTGCTCCCTGGAGCCCTACACATGGCCTTATTTGCAGATGTGATTAAGTTAAGGGTCTCAAGATGATATCGTCCTGGATTAGGGTGGGCCCTAAATTTAACAGCAGATGTCCTCAGTCAGGGACTTCTCTCTGCTGGGTCTCTCCAACCCATCCCTCTCTCCGGTCAGGCCCCACCGTTGTGTGCTGACAGTTCTGGTGCCCTCTGATCCTGTCTCAGTAATAAAGAGAGGGCATGCTTTTTAAAATGCCCACCTCCTCCCCTCATGCCCTTGCTTAAAATCCATTTGGCTCCCACTGCCCACTGCACGAAGTCCAAATGGTCTTTCTGGGATCTGGTCCCTGCTTCCTGTTCCTGCCCTCTCTTGCCTGTTCTCTGAGTTAACACCTTCTTTCCCTCACCATCCCCTACCCACGCTGTGAGCCCCTTTGTGTGCTTAGAGATCCCCTTGTCCCCAGCAAGGCACTGGGACCTTGGCTGTGACTCCCTGAGTTCTCATCTCATCCCTCCCCAGCAAGAGAACCAAAAGTTGCCAAGGGAGAAGGGAGCACCCTGCCCCTTTCCGAACTCCCAGACAGCCGTGCAGCATAGTGCCTGCCCTGTAGCAGATGCTCAATTAAACAACTTCATAGAGGAACATCCTTTTTTTCTTGATTGAAGTTTTTGCCATAGGGTGCATGCACTCACCAGAGAGTGACAGAGAGATAGAAAGTGAGAAATCACCCCCTTGCGGGATGGCAACGCCACAACCCCTTCTCCTCCACTCTCCCCTCAGGATTTTGGGCATGCAAGCATTCATGCCTGGCACGATTTTCAAGCCACCAGGTCCAGGACTCAAACTGCAGAGTCAGTCATGTGGGAGTCCAGTGTCTTAACCACTATGCCACCTGCTGGCCCTAAAACGCCCTGAATTTTGAAGTACCCAGGAGATTAAAACAATGTGTGAAAGAAAAACAGTCCAGATGAGTCTATGGAATATGAAGTCTATTTAAATGTGAAAAGCATAAGCCTGAGACTTGCATTATGCCCCACACCCAGAAAGATGGGTGCCCCAAAAGGCGTGTTATAATTTACAATAAACACGCTGTGGTGGTGCACAAGGATTTTACCACGGGACCCCACCCTTTCTCCTCTCTAGTGTTCTTGAGCTCTTGATAGGAGGTATCAGGTGTGGCCTTTAGTCACCTACATGATTTTAAATGAACGAATATAAACTCTTAATAAGCAACTCACAACCTCTCGTCTTCCTGCCTTTCTATTATATAAATTAGACTTCTCAGTCTCCATTTCAATGAGCATAAGTTCAGGAAGCTAGAAATTGACTCATCTGGGTGATTTATCCTATACCCTGGCTTAAATAAACTGCTTTTATTTCACTCATTACACCTCAGGCTTTCTCTTTAGGCTGATAAATGATATCTTCACTGGGGTTCAAAAAACAAAAGTAACAACAACAAAATCCTACAGAAAATGACTATCAATGCCTCAGTTTTTGCATCTGCGAAGTGGAGACAGACTCCAGAAGAGGGCTGGCAGGAAGGAAGAACCTCACGGCAAGCAGCGGAGGTCCTGGACGATAAGTGCTCTCTTCCCTATCTCAGCTTGCTCATTTCCCTATCGGGGTGCATTCACCCAGAAGGCCCACTGGTGACAGGCTCTGCCTGGAGATTCTATCTCCCACCAACTGAACTTCAAAAGCATCTTTATCTGCGGGACCCACCTCAAGGAAGGTCCATTCCTAACTTGTCTCAGTGATCCTTTTATTCTGGGCTGGCCGGGCACACCCACCCAGCCTTATCTGCCATGTCCCCAAGCTGTTGTCTTTCCAGGAAGGGTGTCTCCTATCTACGGACCTCCAGGAGGCAGAGACCAGAGAGGTAAATGGAAGAGAGAGACATGGCTGCCACTGCAGGCCTGCCACACTCAAGCCGCGTGACCTGGGACAAATCAGCCCCTTGTTCAGGGGCTCAATGCAACCCACAATTCCCTCTTTAAGGAAAGGGACAGTTAAGGGCTGTCCCAGCTTAGAAACTGCAATAAGAAGGGCTGGGCTAGACACGTCAAGTGAACACCATGATGCTTGCCTACGCCGACTCCTTCGAGTGAAAAAGAAAACTGTTAAGCTGAAAGAAATCAGGAATG